>NW_028321893.1:10054469-10357500 GCF_036245765.1 Copidosoma floridanum
CAGGGCACTTTTCGAATTATAAATAAAATTTCAAAATGTAAAAAAAAAAGAGGGGGGAGGGTAGGGTATTATGTAGTGTAAACACTTGTTTGATACCGAAGTTATAAATCACATTTAACATTAAATTTAATAATGAATAAAAAGTAAAACGCACAGCATTATTCGATCACTTTTGCTGGGTAATTAGAAACATACCATCAGTTATTAATTATCAATTAGTCAAGGCACCTGTTTATTAACCTGTATTAGTACTTATTTCTAATTAAACGACTAGAGCACACTACATTATTGAGACAAAAGTGCCTTACATAAATCAACATTATAAGGTGTTTGTTTTTGATTGCTATTTTAATTCATTTTGTTACAAGCACTTTGATATTAATAAATGTCATAATAAATTAGAATCAAGAAGACTTGGGCGCACTAGATTATTTTGCTAAAGGTAATTGTATATTCGTTGATATTTTAATTTATTTAAGATGAAAGTACTAGAGTGGACTAAATCATTTTGTTATAAGTGCTTATTTGATAATTAATATTTTAATTCATTTAAGATAAAAATACTAGAGCGTACAGAGTCAATTTGTTGTAAGTACTTGTTTATTAATTTATAATCTAATTCATTTAAGATGAAAAGACAAGAGCGTATTAGGTCATTGCATTATAAGAGCTGGTTTATTGTTGAAAATTTTGATTTATTTAAGATGAAAGTAACAGAGCGCACTGAATTATTCCATTAAAGTTACTTGTTTGATTAATGCTATTACAAGTTTTCAAGATAAAATATCGAAAAATACATGTAACCGGGTGACACGTTATACTAAACGGCGAGAAAATTTGAAAGTAAAATTATAAAAGAAATACTCTTAGTTAAGTAGAACGTTTGAAAAATTATAAGGGTGGATCCATATGGAGCCTGGGAGTCTGCCAGACTACCATTGAAGCTCACAAGAGTGAGAGAGGTTTATCATGTGACCACATCTAACTTCTTTTTAGATTTTTTAAGAAATAAGACCTTATTTATTTGCACTTACAGCTGTCAGTATTTGAGATAATGCAGCAGATCTAATTAATTGTGTTACTAAACAATGTCATTTATTGTTATTAACAGAAACTTGGCTAAACAATGACAACCGCATTAAAATTTTGCTTTTCGTTGCATAGCTCAATTTCAAGAAAATCAGGAGAATAAAGAATTAAACGATAAGATGAGCAGGTTGGAAAGGAAGTTGGACAGCATGATTACTAGTCTAGAAAGAAGACAAGAAGATTGCAAAGAGGAAAAACAGATGTGGATAAAAGAAAGGCAACAGTGGACAGAAGAAAAGAAGGCGTTAGAAGAAAGAATAAGCAAGTTGCAATGGGAAACAGAAAAAGCCGAGAGAGAGAAAAGGAGACCGAACATTGTTATAAAAGGAGCAAATATTGAAGGAGAGAATCTGGAGAAATAGGTCGAAGAATATAATGAACAAAAGATAAAAGTAAAAGTCAAGATAGAGAAGGCTAAAGAGATAAGTGTAAACGCTGGGCAAAATGTGAAAAAGTTGGTGGTAGTAAAGCTGGCAAGTAAAGAAATAAAAGAAGAAGTAATGAGAAATAAAAACATCTGGAGAGAGGAGCTTACATAGAAAGCGATCCAACAGAGAGAGAAAGAGAGATCCAAAGATTCATTTTAAACAAGTCAAAAGAGCAGAGGAACAAAGGAAAAAATACAAAAGTTGGGTATATGAAGATTTTAATCGATGGTAAATGGCTTAGATTTGATGAAAGGAAAGGAGATTTTACAGAGGAATGAAGAAGGAGCCAAGAATGAGGAGAACAAGATGTAGAGGAGGAGGGAGTGAGAAGAAGAAATGTTAGTGTTTGTGCGTGGAACATTGCGGGAGTGCTAAATAAGGACAGTGAAGTGTGGAAGTATTTAAGTGAATTTGATGTGATAATGTTGGTAGAGACATGGTTGGAACAGGACAAGTGGGCTAATGTAGAAAGTGAGTTGTCAAAAAGTTATGAGTGAAAGTGTATAGCAGCGACTAGAGAGCATAAAAAGGTAAAGCGAAAAAAGGAGTAATATTAGGAATAAGCAAAAAATTGGAGGGTAGAAATCATGAAGTATGGAGCGATAATATAGTAATGCAGGAGATCAAACACGGAAATCAGAAGTAGAAGATCATAGGAGTATATAGTCAAAATGTAGCAGAGACGATGGAAATTATAAAGGAAAAAGTAAAAACGAAGGAAAGTAGATGTGTACTTATACTAGGAGATTGGAATGCAAGAACTGGGAGAGAAGGAGGTTGGATTAATGAAAGTGATAGTGAGAGTGATAGTGACGATAAGGACGTAAGGTTAAGAAAGTCGAAAGACGAAAAGATCAATGAGGAAGGTAGAAGACTAATAAAAGAAATAACAGAAGAAGGATGGTGTATAGTTAATGGGAAAAAAGGAGAAGAAGGAGAATTCACATACGTTGGTAGCAGAGGAGAGTCGGTAATAGATTACGCAATAGAATGTTAAGAAGAGTTAGATCAGATTAAGGAAATGAAGATAGGACAAAGAACGGAATCAGATCATATGCCGCTAGAAGTATACCTAGAAAAAAAAGTAGAGGTGGGAATTGTAGAGAAAGAAGAGAGAACAAAGGCAAGGAGGGATTGGACTTAAGAATTGATTGATCAGTATGGAGGAAGGTGTAAAGACTGGGAGCGGAAGGGAAAAGAGGTTGAAGAAAGATGGAGTAAATTGAAAGAAAAAATAGAAAGTGCAGTACCTAAGGTGAAAAAACAGTGTAAAGTGTGAAAGATGGGGGATAAAAAGTGGCACGATAAAGAATGGAAGGAGAAGAAGAAGGATTTAAAAAGAATAATAAAAAGGTGGAGAAAAAAGAAAATATATAGAAGTTATTACATAGATAAAAAAAGAGAGTATAGGAACTGGTGTGAGGCAAAAAGGAAAAGGTTTGAAAGATTAGAAAAAGAAGAGATAAAAAATGCAACATCGGAAGGCGAAGTGTGGAAATATATAAACAAGTACAGGAAAAAACGAAGGAGAGAAATAACTAAAAAGTTCACAGTAGAAGAGTGGAGAAGGTATTTTAAGGAAAAGTTAGATGGGAAGAATAAAGAAGGAATTGTGAGAGAAGAGATATGAAAGGAAGAGGTAAGAACAAACGCAGAGTATCAGGAAGAAATGAGCAAGGAAGAGTTCGAGAGGCAGATAGCCAGATTAAAAGTAGGAAAAGCACCAGGAGAAGACAAGCTGGAAAATGAAGTATGGAAGTACATGCCGAGAGAAGTGGATGCAGCTCTTTGGGAATTGCTGAAAAAAGTATGGGAAAAAGGAGAATTACCGGATCAGTGAAGGCAAGGTACGATTTGTTTGATTCACAAAAAAGGTGATAAAGATATGTTAGAAAATTATAGAGGAGTTACATTGACATGTACAGCATATAAGATTTATGCAAGTATGTTGAATGAGATGTTAAAAAAGGAAATCGAAGGTAAATTATCAGAAAGCCAGTTTGGTTTTAGAGAAAAGAGAGGAGTAATAGAAGCTATATACACATTGAAACACATTGTTGATGAAAAATTAAGCAAAGAAAGAGGAAAATTATTTACACGTTTTATTGATTTAAAGGAAGCATTTGATCGAGTGGATATGAAAGTTTTATAGGAAAGATTAATAGAAATGGAAGTAAGTGAAAAGCTAAGAAATAGGATTATGGATAGTTATAAAGAAACGAGAAATGTAGTTAAAGTTGGAGAAGAGGAATCCAAGGAATTTAGGACGGAGAAAGGTGTGAGGCAAGGCTGCCCACTGAGCCCGACGCTGTTTAATGTGTACTTAGCGGATCTGGAGCAGGAATTAAAGAAAGGGCAGGTGGGAGGATGCAGAGTTGGTAATGAAAAAGTATGGAGTCTATCTTACGCAGGTGATATAGTATTAATAGCTGATAGAGAAGAAGAATTGAAAGAGATGTTAAAAAGATTCAAAAAGTACATAAATAAAAAGAAGATGATTTTAAGTGAGAAAAAAACGAAAATTTGAGTGTTCGAAAAAAGAAAGAGGAATGATAGAAGGTGGAAGTGGGAGAGTAAGGAATTAGAAGAAGTAAAAGAAATAAAATATTTAGGATATATACTACAGAAAAATGGGAGAAACGATAGGCATATAGAAGAAAGGAAAAGGAAAGCAGTGATAGCTATGAAAAATGCATGGAGCATAGGAAAAAGAATATTTAAGAATAGCTATAAAAGAAGAATAAAATTATTTACAGCCCTAGTAGAAAGTATAGCGCTATTTGGTGAGGAAGTGTGGGGCTGGGAAGAAGAAGAAAGACTAGAAAGTGTACAGAGAAGACATATGAAATGGATATTAGGATTAGACAGCAATACATCAAATTATATAGTGGAGGAGGAGTGTAGATTAGAAAGGATGAGTATGAAAGTTAGTAAAAGAATGCATAAGAGAAAAGGACAAGGACAAGGAAAGAGAGAGAATAGGAAAGGAATCAAAAAAGAGAGCTGAATTACTACGGGAAGAGAAAGTAAAAGAATCAAGATTTATGAAAGGAGTAGAATTTAGGGAGGAAGTAAGAGAAAAAATATTAATGAACAAGGAAAGAAAAGAAAAAGAGAGGAGAATGGAAAAGATAGAGAATTCACGGTACAACAGAATATAGAAAGGTATAAAAACAGAAGCTGAACGAGAATACTTGAAAAAGGATATGCCATTAAAGGATAGAAAGTTAGTAGCGAGGTTTAGATGCGGAAATAAATGTAGAAGTAGAGAATACTGGAAAGGAGAGGAGGATAAGAAGTGTAGATTATGCAAGGAGGAAGAAGAAGATCTTAGACACATACTAAAGATCTGCGGATATACGAGAAATGAAGAAGAAATGGAAAAAATACTAAGCCATGATGCAAAAGAGATAGAAGTGCTTAGAAAAGTAATCAGAAAAAGGAAGGAGTCAGAAAAGATCTAAAAGATAAAAGAAAGTATGCAGAAAGTTAAGGTAGTAAAGAGAGAAGAAGGATTAGTAGGACAAGAAAGAAGAGAGAAAAAGAAATGCAAAGAAGAATGAAGAATACAAGAAAATATATGGACAATTTAGAGAAAAGAGTTGTTAATTTTTAAAATTTTTGATAGTTAAGTAGTATTAGAAAATTTGTTTATTGAGTTAAATATGGGAAATTTTGATAATTTTGATAATTAAGTTAGAAATTTTTGAATTTTTGATAGACATGTGTGTAATTTTGAATTTTAAGAATTGAGTTTTGTATGTTTGGAATTGTAGTAATATTAAGTTTGTTTTATTTCAATATTATTTTAACTAAAGACAAAAGTAGAATATTAAGAATAGTTGAATTAAAAATGAATATATTATATAGTGTAGATTAAGTATGTATTAAATGTACAAAAATGTTACGGAACCCCTCCAAACCCGTAAGGGACGGAGTATGAAATAAATAAATAAAAAATAAAATAATTTAAAAAACGAGTTTCTTTATAAAAAAAACCTCATTGAAGCTTCGCTTTTTCCATGGGTCCCGTGACTCATAGTTTTTTTCTTTAAGTTAATATGTTGTGTTGCTTGTTATTAGGACTACTAATTTCTTAGAGCTGACTATCAGCTGCTTCTCTTTACAATATTTCAACAGATTATCCTATTTTTATTACAAGTCCAGGGGATTTTCCGCCAAATTGGTGAGGTCATCAGCAAAAAATTGTAAATCCATAGAATTCTGGATTTTGGTATACCCCTCTTTCACGAAAAAATGTGGTGCATTATGCAATAAGATAGCGAAGAGGGCCGAAAGAGTCTCCTTGAAGCACTACCTTGGTTATCTCGATGTTGTTGGATAAAATTTTCCTTCGTCCAGTCTAATTTTCTTCTCGACTCCATTATACAAGCTTCTGAGCACTCTAATGTAATTAACACTGACTCCAGCATTGTACAGGAAACTCCAGAGGGCCAAGTACACCACAGAATCAAAAGCTTGGCGAAAGTCGATAAATGCATATAGCTTGCCTTTTGGTTTGGATGGCGATAAGCATAGCTCTCTTTTCCAATTCTAACTCGCAGTGTAAAAATGTTATTATCTTACGATCTTCCGCGACTGAATTTAGACTGACATTCGGGCAGAATATCATTGTTTTCGCACCAGCCATGTTGCCAAAATAGTTGTAAATAATTTAGCGGTAGAGTTGGCTAAGGCGGCACACAGTGAAAAAAAGCCTTTTTTTTGTTCAAAAATCTGCTGACACCACAATTTTCGACGTAATTCTTCCATTTTCTCTTATAAGCTCCTGGGATTTCAAGCTTTAGTGAGTTACTGCCACTTTTTCTCAAGAGTCCGAACCCTAACCTCAAAAAATCGGATAATACAGAAAAAACAGATTTAAAAAAAAATTTCTGCGAAAATTAGTTTTCCGGGTTTTTTTAGGTCTTTGATCATGAATTTATTGTTTGTGTATACAGTTTTTAAATGGCGGATACAAAATAGCGGCCAAAAACTAAAAATTCTGATTTATTTTACGTTTTTTTGTATAAATTACTACAAACGATCTTTTTCGTCTCTGATTACGAACTTATTTCTTTTATTATGTAACAAGCTTTAGTGTGTCACTGCCATTTTTCCTCAAAAGTCAAAACCATAACCTCAAAAAATCGGGAAACACAAGAGAAACAGATCAAACGAAAAATATTTATACAAAAATCAGTTTCTAGGGGCTTTTAAGGTCTCTAATCAAGAATTTTTTGTTTGTATTTTCAATTTGAAGATGGTGGATACAACATGGCCACCAAAAATTAAAAGTTTAGCTTTATTTTGCTTTGCCCCATATAAATAAGTACACAATTTTTTCAATATGAAAAATACTACATCTCAATCAAAGATGTCTTATGATGTTGTGGGTACAAAAATTTTGAGAAAAATTATTCTAAGCTTGAAAAAAATAACTTCATGAATGTATTTTTCTTTGTTTTCTTTCTGTCATTATCTAACGAACTACAGAAAACGGACAAAAATATTTCTCTTCAAAATTAAAAATTAATTTTTCTTTGAAAATAATAGAACTCACTTTTTTTAAACTGTCTAATTTATTTGTACCTTTCTATTTTGAAGATAAACTGAATGTGATTAAAGTTTTCACACTTTAAAAATAAAATATTTCATATATAAACTACTTATGAAGACAGTAAAGAGTAATATTATTTTTTTTGGATTTCTCTTGACTCGAAATACCTTATACGACCTAGGTTTTCCTGCTGTACATGATTTTTTTACCAAACATACTATATTGTAGTAGATACTTTTTATGCGGAACCTAATGATAACAAATAATTAAATTGAAAACTATTTATCGTCAAAAATAATATTCAATCGAAAAAGTTTAAGGATAAGGAAAAAATACTCGATAACGCAAAATAATTGACCGTCAGCCCTATTACTGTTAGGAATAATAGAAATAATTACCCCAATATATACATAATAGGGTTACTATGTGATATTTATTTGGGTGATTACAAATATTTTTTCTGCTAATAATGAGGCTGATAGTAAAAACTTTCAAGCTAATAAGTATTTGTTTTTCAACTTAAAATTTTTTTTATTAATTATAATTGATTATGACAATAAATGATTTTTTATTGAAAGAGGATAGCATGTAGCTCGGCTTGCATCTAAAAGTTATAAAATATGACCAACTATTTGATTTACCCAACGTTATTAATTTTCATTCGGTGTTAGCATCTTAAACGCAATCAGATGCCCTGTTAATCGAAACACCTTAATATATTTCTCTACATCGCTTATTATATTAATGAAATCTCTACCTTTCAGTCCATGATACTCCAAATAGTAGTTTTCCTACGAGTTTGAAAAGTCTTTGTTTGCGAACTGAGAGGTTTGCGGCCCGAGCCGAAGGCGAGGTCCGTAACGAGGTTCGTAAAGGAGACTTTTCGAACGAGTATCGGAAAACTGCTTTTTTGCCCGAGGAAGTACCAGCCTCCCAAAATCACCCGAGGGCGGAAAACAACTTTTTTCGCAATAGTGTGCGGAAAATCGGAAAATAGGTGTTTTTTACACTGATGTGAGGGTGAAAAATCGATTTTCCCACATAGTGTGCGGAAAAGGTGTGTGGCAAAGGTTTTTCCGCACAGTATGCGGACAAGGTGTGCGACAAAAACTTTTGCCACACATCTTTTCTGCACACTATGTGGAAAGATCAATTTTCCACACTAATATCAGTGCGGAAAACACCTATTTTTCGCACCCTTCTTGCAAAAAATCTTGTACGCAACTCGTGCGGGACGATTTCCCGCACTCGTGTGATAGACTCGCACTCGTGGCCGGTGTCGGTAACTCGTGCCGTGCGATCACACTCGTGCTACGCACTCGTATGCTCACCTAGCACTCGTTCCCGTCAACTCCGGCCACTCGTGCGAGTCAATCACGACTCATGCGGGAAATCGTCTTTTCCGCACTTGTTACGTAAATAACTATTTTACTTGCATGTTAGTAACACCACCACCTTTTAGAGCAAGAGCACAATCACAGTCACACCCGCAATTGATTTTTTTACTCACTTCACTTGTTTCTGGTGTCGTATGCGGTTTTTTTCTGCTGAGGCTGTCGGTGTTGTTTTTGTTGTTGCTGAGGCTGTTGTTATTTTTGTTATTGTTATTCTACTTCATATTCTGGTTATGAATCACATGGCTCCTAATGAGTCAACTCTAACAGATTAAAAAAAAACTTTTTCATTTTATTGTAACAAAGAACTATACTTATAATGATCGATTAAATTAGAAAATTTATTAACTTTTGCTTGGTCCAAGATAACAAATTTTTTTTTGTATTGCTAATGGACCTGCCACTAATTATGCATCGTTCTCGGCGTCTTTTTTCTTATTTTCAATGTTCTGTGTAAAAGTCACAGGGCTTATTATTGGTGACAGCAAGAAAAAAAAATTGGTTGCTCAGCTCTCGTATTCACTGAAATTGGTAACAATAAATCTATGTAAAAAATTTAATTGTAAAAATTACTTGGATTTAGAGTGTTAAAATTTACCGACTTATTCTTCCATAGTGGTCAAATAATGGTTTTAAACAGACACTGTTTAATGAGCTGAGCAGTTAACTTTCGGCTACCACAACCACAACAATGTCGCTATGTTTTGTACAAATCTCATACAATATACTCTTCTCGTTTTTAGAATACAATCCAAATAACTCCCACACTAAATTTTCAAGTTCTTGCACTGATGTGTTCAGTAGCACTATATTAATACAATCCGCTGCATAGTGCAATTGAATCGCGTCATAAAACGCAAATCCGTGTATAACACACTGCAATACCACAGAGCGCAATTTTTCAATCACTGTATCCATGATGAACACGCTAGTTCTTTTCAACGGCTAAAAAAATCCGTTTTGGTTACGAGTGCCTGATAGAAACTGACTTTTCTTTTAGTCTCAAGTTCCTCACAAAGTCAGCATCTTCTCCTCTTTAACCCTACTCTTGAGAAAAACGCAAAGAGAGGAGAGTATAAAAATCACTTGAATAACAAGTAAAGCCAGTCCCTTGATTTTTAAGTTTTTAAGGATTGATCGAAAAGTCGTAAAATATATCTTTGACTCAAAAGGAAGCCATAGACACTTCTTTCATAGAGTTATGTTTCATTTTTTACGGGGGCTAGTTGTAGGTTCAGGTATGCAGTGTAACTTTCATATGGTTTCAATATGAAATAGCAATACTCTACAAAATTACGACTTTCGGTCCCAACAACTGACAGTTTCCACGTAACCATTCTCTTAACGAAAAGTCTGAGACAGTAAAAAAGGATAAAAGGAGGAGGAGAGAGAGTGAAATCTGACAAACAGTCAATCCCATTTTTTCTACTACCCGATCCTATTTCAGCCGTGGTTCAGCATCAGGGCAACCCATAAAATGACACCACCCCAACCAGTCGTACATAGCGCATTTTATATTGCAAGTCTTCACTAGTACAACGAAATTTTTATATCATTTGAAAATAACAACGGCAACAGTTGTTTTGAGACGTCAAAGAGATGCATTTCTTTAAAATGAAAACTTCTACAAGTCATACTAAGGCGAAAACACTGATACCTCATCTTATACTAGTTTAAATGTATTCACTACTAACATTTGCTTTGAACGAATCTTGTACAAAAACCAAGCGTGAAGAGTCTCAGGACCTCTGACAGAAGCCAAGCTGCCTCAAATATGTGGCAGCGAAACAGTATCCGACATAAACTGTACTAATAATGTCTGTAGATACACACATACATATACATGCCAAAACATATGTGCGTGCACACCTACCCACCTACCTACGCACACGCAAACACACACACAGACACACTTCTGGGATTTATTTTCAAATATGTAAGTACACATTGTTTGCTAAAAAAATGTAAATAATAATAATAAAATTTAAAAAATTTCCAGCTGTTGGAAAATACACGGAGAGAAATCTGTATAGCAAACATTCAGTAAGGTAAATGTCCCTATTATAAGTGTTAATTTGATCATACTATTTTATTTAACTTTTTTCCTTAATCATGAGCTTCAATAGTAGAAACTTTAGATTTTACTGGGGCACTATAAATTGACTATTATGCTACTAATTTTTACGTATGGTTGTTAATTGTTGAATGACTTTGTTTATAAAATTATTGTAAGATCAAAATGTACATAATTATAAAACTTTGTACCTATAGTTTTAAATTTATCTTCCTACTCATTAAACTTTTTTAAAAACATAAATTTAGTGTAATATTTAAAGAGGTTCAGCCGTTTTTCCTGGGGGTGAGCAGGTGTGCGGGGGCCTCATAAGACACCGTGTTAATGTGAGTTGTACTAACCGTGCACGAAAACGTCCGCCAACTGCATCACGGTGAATTAAACTGTGTTTACCTCATCAGTGCTCAAAAGTTAAACCATTAAATGTTATGAACTAATTACGGTACATACTTTGAAGAAGCTTGTTTCCGATAGTTTGAGTAAAAAAACTTGAAAACATGTTGTTTGCATTATAAAAAATAACCTTAAAAAATAAGAAGAAACTCAACTTCCATCAACAAAAGTGTCTTATGAATTTTAAAAAACAAACTTTTTTTGCACAGCATTATAGTTTTATGCCTTATGAAAAGCTGGGCGACGTTTTAGATCATGATTTCAAGTAACAAATTCTAAAAGCAATTCTGTAAAGACGTCTCACTCCGTGTGAAAAGACCAGCTGACAGCAGATGATGCTCGGTTCTCTCCCATACACTTAGCATAGGACCTGCTCGTAACTTTGTTTACGTTTGTAAATATATTTTTTCCAAATGCGTGATAAGGTACACTTTTTTGATACAAGAATCTTCCTTAGGAGTTAAGTTATCCATTCGAACTTTTTTCTCATTATGAATTAATCTCTAGCCTCAAAATTTGTGGAACAAAGGTTGAATAATCACTCTCACCCATGAGAGCATCGTTAAATCATGCAATTTCAGGAATTTTTTTCTTGAAAATTCGGCTGATAAAAAATATTGAAAAAAATTTATACGTACTTCCAAGATGTTGAAGTACAACACTTTTTTTCAGCGAGTGAATAAATCCCCTTAAAAACGACCAAACCTCCTCAAAGACAATTAAAGTTTTTTTACTTGTGTAACACTATTGTATTCAACAAAAATAATTTTAACGTTTATTTGTTTATTAGATTTGTATAAATGACTCATTGAAGTTTTGTGCCATAATATATACAGTTCTAGGAGCTTCCGTTTGGTACGCGTAGGAGACAGGAAGTGTCCGCTCGAGAGCGGCGAAGAAAAGTGAAAAATAAAGACTAAATAAGTGTTAAGTAACAAAATAAAGGTGCATAGAGTTGTCAACAGTAAGCAGGAAAAGTGTAAGTAAGAAATTGAAGAGAAGTTAAAGTAAAGTAAATAGATGGAGTGAGATTAGTAATTGAAAGTTAGAACAAAAATGTGTGAAAACGAATGCAGCAAGGCGGTGAAAGATAGGAAGATTTGTGTTTGAAGAGATGCAATTCAGTAAGAAGCAAAAAGTAAAAGAAGTCGAAAAGTAAAAAGTGAGTGTGAAAGTGAAAGAACCGAGAAAACAGTGAACAGGTAAAAAATTTAAAAAAAAAGGTTCGAAAGGAGAGAAAAAAAAGAGAGGTCACGTCGCGAAGAGAGGTGGATAAAGAAGCTGAGCAGTGAATAAGGAAGACCTCTACGTGAACAACAGTGGATAATTTAAGAACATATATAAAAAGATAGTGAAGAGGAACGTACAACAAAGGGGATAATCTCAGAAATATATACAGCTAATAAACAAGGTCTCGTTGTCGTAGACAGTTGATAAGGAAGATACCTGAATTAACTGGTATCAGTAAATACGGCCATGATTTATCAACAGTGATGTCGATAAAGATTTTATGTAATACCGACAGGACAGAAAATCCCCAAAATGTCAACAAAGGCGGGAGTAAGTTTAAACACGAGGAGTAACGCACAGACTACCTTAAATTTCCGAAAGACGGTAAAGAAAAAGAGAATGATGACAGGTTGAGCACAATGGAAAAGTGATAAGAAAGCATACTTGAAGTATTAGTCAGATTAAAGAGAAGAGAACAAGAATGGAGAGAAGAGAGAACCAAATGGGATAAAGAGAAACAGGAATGGGCGGAACAGAGGAAATCGCTAGAAGAGAGAGTTAGTAGATTAGAATGGGAAAAAGAAAAAGGTGAAAGAGGAAAAAGAAGAAAGAATACAGTGATTAAAGGGACATTTATTGATAAAGACAATTTAGAAAAGCAAGTGAAAGAATATATTGCACAAAAAATAAGCGTCAAGGATAAGATAGAGAAGGCTAATGAAATAGTTATTAATAAAGGAAGAGGAGAGAAGAAATTGCTTATAGAAGAACTAGAAAACAATGAAATAAAAAATAGAGTCATGGCAAACAAAAAGAAGCTGAAAAAAGGGATATGCATTGAAAATCATCTGACTTGAAGAGAAAGGGAAATTCAGAAAATAATACTGGATAAATACAAAAAGGAGAGAAACAAGGAAAAATCACAAAAGTGGATTACATAAAAATAATAATCAACGAGCAATCGTTTAGATATAACGACTGGAGCGGCGAATTTGCGGAAGATAGGAAAAAGATTAAAGAAAACAAAACAAAGTCACAAGAATGATGGGCACAAGAAGAGAAACAGGTGGTGGAAAGGAGTAGGTGTAATATTAGTGTATGTGTTTGAAATATAGCAGGTATGTTAAATAAAGACAGTGTGGTGAGGACTTATCTAAATGACTTAGACATGTTAGTGTTGGTGGAAATGTGGTTGGAAAAGGATAAATGGTCGGATCTAGAAAGTAAAATGTAGAGAAAGTTCGAATGGAAGTTCGTATCAGTGGTAATAGAACATAAAAAAGGGAGAGCAAAAGAAGGAATAATTACAGGACTAAACAAAAAGATGGAAAGCAAGAAATTTGAAGTATGTATTGAAAATTCAATAATGCAAGAGATTAAATATGGAAAACAGGAGTGGAAAATTATTAAAGTAAACAGTCACAAGGTAACGGAAACGATAGAAATAATAAGAATATTGAAGAGCAAGATGCTGGAAGTGTGTTTTAAGTAGGAGATTAAAACGCGAGAACAGGAAGAAAAGGAGGATGGATTAACGAAACGGACAGGGAAAGTAAAGACGTAGAAATGAGGAAGTCCAAAGATGAAATAATAAATGTGGAAGGAAAAAGGTTGATTACAGAAATTACAAAAGAAAGATGGGGAAAAGTAAGCAGACGAAAAGGGAAAAAAGGAGAGTTCACACATGTTGGCAGCAGAGGCGAAACGGTAACTAATTATGTTATAGGAAATCAAGAGGCTTTTGATCAAATTAAACTGATGAAAATCGGACAAAGAACGGAGTCAAATCACCTACCGATGGAAGTATATTAAATGGAAGAACTAGAAACGACAAAAGAGAAAAAGAAGGAGGAACAAGAAGCACTATCAGAATGGTCTTAAGAAATTATTGATCAGTTCCAAGAAAGATGCGAAAATTGCTAGATAAATGAAAAAGAAATAAATGAAAGGTGGAGCGGAAAAAAATGGTGGAAAGACCAGTGCCTATAGTTAAAAAACAGAGAAAAACATAGAAAATGGGAGAAAGGAGATGGTATGACAAGTAATGGAAAGCTAAGAAAAAAGATTTAAGAAAGACAATGCAACTACGGAGGACACAGAACGTGGAAAGATCATACTTCATAAGCAAAAAAAAAATAAAGAAATTGGTGCGAAGCAAAAAGGATAACGCTGCAAAGAGGAGAAGAGGAAAAATTGAGGAAAGCAACATCGGAAGGAGAAGTGTGGAAGTATATACAAAAATTCAGGAAAAGGAAAGAAAGAATAAATAAGAACATAAAAATACAGGATTGGAGATCACATATTATAGAAAAGTTGGATAGTAAGAATGAAGGAGTGTTGGTACTAGAAAAATCAACACAAAATAAGAGGGGACTTCAAGTGGAAGCACAGGAGAGCAAGAAGAATTTAGCCAAGAAGAATTTAGAATACAGATCAACAAGTTGAAACTGAGGAAAGCACCAGGAGAAGATAAGTTGGAAAATGAGATCTGGAAATATATGCCACCAGAGCTAGAGACAGCCGTATCGGAGTTGATGAAAAAAGTATGGAAAGAAGAAGAAATACCGGATCAATGGAAAACTAGAGTAATTTGTCCAATATATAAGAAAGGAGATAAGAATAAGTCGGTAATTACAGAGGAGTAACACTAACTTGCACGGCATATAAAATATGCGTTAGTATGCTAAACGGATTGTTGAGGAAAGAAATTGAAAAGAAGTTACCAGAGAGTCAGTTCAGATTTAGAGAAGGGAAAGGAGTATTAAAAGCAATTCACACGTTAAATCATATAGTAGAGGAAAGACTGAGCAAACCAAAAGGAAAGGTTTTTGCATGCTTTATAGATCTTAAAGAAGCTTGTGATCGGGTGTGTAGGGATGTACTAGGTAAAAGACTAGTTGAGATGTAGGTTATTAAAAGATTAAAAAGTAAAATTATGAATATTTATAAAGAAACAAGAAACGTGATGAAAGTAGATGAAGGACTATCAAAGGAATTTTAGATTGAAAAAAGAGTGAGGCAGGGATGTCCCGTAAGCCCAACTTTGTTTACTGTATACTTGGTAGACCTGGAGGAAGAGCTGAGAAAAGGGCAAGTAGAAGGATGTAGTATAGGAAATGAAAAAGTGTGGTGCCTATCGTATGCAGATGACATTGTGCTAATAGTGGACAAGGAAGGAAACGATAAAAAGATTTAGAAAGTATACCGATAAAAAGAAAATGATCGTAAGTGATACAAAAACAGAAATCCGTGTGTTTGAAAAAAGAAAGAAGAAAAAGAGACTATGGAAGTGGGGAGAAAAAGATTTAGAGGTAGACGAAATAAGATATCTTGGATATATTCTACAGAAGAATAGCACCAGTCAAAAAGGGTACATGGAAGAGAGGAAGAGAAAAACAAAAATTTGTATGAAGAGTGCATGGGGTATAGGTAAGAGAATATTTAAGTACAGTTTTAACAGGAGAAAGAAACTTTTTACAGCACTTGTGGAAAGTGTAGCACTATTTGGAGCAGAAATATGGGGGTGGTAAGAAGATGAGAGGCTAGAAAGTGTGCAAAGAAGATACCTCAAGTGGATACTACGATTAGGTAGTAACACCCCAAATCGCATAGTGGAAGAGGAGTGTAAAATAGAAAAATTAAAAATAAAATCAGTAAGAAGAGCGCTCAAGTTTGAAGAAAAAATCAGGGACTCAAATGTAAGATTAGTGAAAGAAGGTATAAGAAAAGAAGACAAAGACTCGGTAAGAATAAATATAGGAAGAGGATAAAAAAGATACTAAAAATTCTAAAAGAAGAAAATATAAAAAAAACAAGATACATGAAAGGAGTAGAATTTAAGGAGCAAGAAGAGAAAAATTAATGGCCAGCAAAGAACAGAAAGAATAAGAAAAAATAATGGTAAACATAGAAAATTCAAGATAACACAAGATATATAGATACATCAAAACACAGGAAGAACCAGAGTACCTAAAAAAGGAGTTTATAGGAAAAGAATACTGGAAAGCAGAAAAAGAAAAGGTGTGTAGACTGTGTCAGGAGGAAGAGGAGGACCATAGACACATACTGAGGATATGTGGAAAAACAAGAAGTGGAAAAGAGATAAAAGAAGTTCTAAGCCAAGATGCAAAAGAAATAGAAGTTTTAAGTGTGGTTAGGCTAAGAAAAGGAATTCTTAAGTTGAGTGATTAAAGCTTTAAAGGTGAATACCAAAGAGTATCGAGATAAATTATGAAGCAAACTAAAAGAAGACGCCAGAAAATTATTGGAACATTGAGATGAAGAAGAAAGGAAAAGAGAAATTTTTTACATAACCGATAAGGTCAGAAATAAAATTTTTTTGGGTTACAAGTCATACCTTTAAAAAGCTGACTAAAAAATAAATTTAAAATGCCATTTGCAACATTTTTTGAGGATAGAAATAAGGACCAAAAAATAAGCTTCAGTTGAGCTGAGTTTTAAGCTATTAACGTGATGTTATGTCATGCAGTAAAATTTTTTAATTAATAATTAAATAACGATTGTTGCTATAATGCAAAATAGGTTTAATCAGATGCTTGTAAAGGTCTTAAAAAAAATGTTTTTTGTCTTTACTTTTTGACCGCTACAACTTTACTTATCGATTTCACTTATTTATAAATGAAAAATGACGTATATTTGATACCCATTCGATAGGTCGTGAAAAGGAAAAGTTTTTGTAATCAAATCGAGTAACTGAAATATCTTAATAATTTTTATAGTCGCAATTAAACTTATTGCATGAATTCAAACTTTGTCCCCCAGCCCTCACCATTTTACATGACGACGTCAGAAGTGAAAATACCTTATCTGTTTAATGTTAAGACAAGTGGACTGTATGAAGGTAATTTATAGGGAAGACAAAAACGGCAAATAAATTAAACTGAGTGTCTAACTGAATGAAATTTAATCTATTAACAACTGTAATGACAAGACTGAGGTTGCTCGCACACTGCCCAAGCACGGTATTGCCAAGAGAGATGCGCTCTCAAGATGAGCCATATACAGACTGACTATATTATATGACCAAGCGGGCTTGGAAGAGAATGGGGCAGCGAAAAGTATACAGAAGGTTTGTTAGCATGTAGACCAAGAATGTATTATGAATGTAGAATATTTGCACGTGTGAACTTGAACTGCTACACGAAGCACTGAAAGCTATTGTTTACATGGATTCATAGAATAACAGAACAGCAAATATCGAGTTTTAAGCAGAATAATATAAAAATACGTAATATAAAAGCTTAGGTTTAATAAAGGTATATATAGTCCATGTTTTCATATTAACTAAGACTTACATGGGAGTGATCTAAGTAACACGTAATTGGTGATATGACGTCTTCTATGACATATTTGGAGACGTACTACACGTATTTTTCTACGTCTTTCCTTGGATAGGACTAACTAAATTTTGTTGATTTGGTAAAGTGTTAGTCTTGCAAGCACGATTTTGAGTTTGAGCTAAAATATGAATTTTTAAGAGCATGTGCATAAACGGGGCTAAAAATACTGGTTAGAACTACTTAAAAAAATAATACACTTCAAGTAATTAATATTCGTTATAATTGAGTAAATGTACTAAAGTTTTATTTCTACAATTAAAATGGTTTTATATATCACCACAATCATTTACTTTTTAGATGAGACCCAACACTGCTGATTCATCTCTTTTCCCAGGGATATGTCGTACATATGTCTACAATAAACATCTTGTACTTTGCTAAATGATACATGCACCTTACAAACATATATTTCAACTGTATGGTATTATAAATAAAAAATAAAAAAAGAGAATTCTTAAAAATGTTGTATTAAAAATCAATTATCACTGCATAATTGACAAGTTAGGATTTAGCTAAAAGATCTTGTATTGAAAATCAATTCTCCCTGCAAAATTGTTGAATTGGAATAAATTGTAACAAATTTTGTCACTCGAACAACATGAATAACTTTAAATAGTTAATCATTATATTTCATGGAAATTATTACCTAGGCATATAATAATATGAGTGAATTCAGGGTACTTAAACAAACGTTAAAAATAACTTCAGAAATTACTACTTTCACTAAAATTTAATTCGATCCAAATTATTATAATGTATAAGGAAGTAAAACTTTTCAGTTACATAAAATTCTAAGAATTCCCAGCTCACTGCACCTTTACTTATTGATGCACGAAGATAGAATGTGAATAAACAAAAATATCTTTTGACCCATCTAAAAATGATTTTCTCTATACTCAGAAAAAATATTAAATAATTAATGTAACTAAAATCATCATCTTACATTGTAATAATTAATAAATATATATTTACGGTACGTCATGTATCAAGATGTCATAAATATGAACATGGCTTCAACATAAAGTTACAAATTACGACAAAGAAGAAAATATGCTTTATTAATAATTTTTGAAGAAATATAACACAATGACAATGATAAATTATAACAAATTGATAATTACATATTATTCATAATAATTTTCGATGAATACAAACAATTTAAACATATGTTACTATTAACACTTTATGAACAATTAACAACAAATGTATTCGTACACATCAAAAAACTTATAGGTTGGTTGATTTTATGTTTGCGATTGCGTCATAGACATATAAGAAATATAGACTGCTCGTTTTTGTGTACGGCGCTAAAGCGCGAGTAGAAAAAGACACAACATAGAACGTGGGTGTCTGTCTCTTTTGCACTTTGCTAAAAGTGAAATTGTGCGAGAGACAGCTACCCAAGTTCGATGTTGTGTTTCTTTCTACTTGAGCTTTAGCTTCAGCGCTGCATGTAAATACGAGCAGTCTTCATTTCTTAAAAAGAAATTGAAAGTAGGTTAAAACTAAGCCCAAGCTTAGCTGCCACGCCACCCACCTTGGCCGTAGCTTATTGGCCCCTGACTTAGCCTCCAGTAGGTTTGTAATACGCCGCTGACTTGGGCGCAGCATGGCCTGACTTTCACCCAGTAATCGTCCACTTTCCTCTGCAGATCAGTATAATATAGAGACGTTTATATGTATAAGTATACAAATACCCGAGTAGAAATTAAAAGTGGGTAGCCTAGCTTAAACGCATGGTCCAAATGAAGCAACCAAGCCTGGCCGCAGGTACGTTTGTAATACGGCGCTGACTTGGGCGAAGCTTGACCTGACTTGGCATGACTTTCGCCCAGTAATCGCCCACTTTCATCTGCACTGATATTGGATGTATACAATGGCATATATACGTTTGTATGTATATATTTATATGTGTGTTGCACGCGCGCATATCATACTATTTTTGTATACTTATATATGGACTTCTCTGTAGAGTTTTTATCGAAAGGGACTTAAGCTTCGAAGATAGGAAAAGGCAGGAAGGAATAAACTGGTCTTGAAGTCTTGATGGAACGGCAAGTGGTATAAATGTATGGACGAAGATACGGCAGAGAGCCAGAGAGGATATGTAGTACTGACTGACGAACGAGAGACAGGGACAGAGACGAGCAGATGAGGAGGGACCATGATGTAAGTAGATATTTACTTACATCATGGAAGAGGGACAAGATGCCGGTGGATCAGGTTGGGGAGAGGGGTGGGGAGAAAGCAATCGTAGAGTGAGGCAGATGAGTGACGAGAGTACGGCTCAGTTTTTTAAGTAAGGCCCAGAAAAGTTCTTAAGGGGGTTAGAGCGATGCACAAGAATCTTACGAAAGTCTTAAAAAAATAAAAATATATTCGTTTGAATTGTTCCAACAACATATTAAAATTTCAGAAACCTTATATAGTCACGTAGTTTTTGAGAAAAAAAAATAGCAAACTTACGACCTTATACACAGGTCCTTATGGGAACCAGAGATTAGTAGGGAGATTGCTGACTGCTAAGGCTGACTGCCATGCTACGAAGTGTGCCCACTTTTTTCCAGTGGTTCGAGCGCCCCGCCGCGGCCAAGCGGCCGAACCAGGTGCACATTTTTTTTTATTTGCGAAGCACGGTAGGGGTATGAGAAGAGTGGATTCGCGTGGAAATGTCCATATAGGCGAACATTTTGGAGACGCGTAAGAGGGGTATACCGAATGTGCGCCTACGAGGAGAGGAGTGGAAATGTCGGCTATATAGCTGTATATATCTGAACGCACAGCCAAAGCAAGCGACGATACGAGTTTTTCTTTTTTGAGAGTTTTTTGACTCTGCAACCGAGTACTATGAATATATTTAACTGACTAGTTAAATATAATATATCTTGGTTACCATCTCAGTCACCGACTCAATCACGGTCTCGATCTCGGTCTCAGTCACGATCTCGATCTCGGTCTCAGTCAAGATCTGCGTCACGCTCTCGATCACGGTCTCAGTCACGGTCTCGATCTCGGTCTCAGTCAAGATCTGCGTCACGCTCTCGATCACGGTCTCAGTCACGGTCTCGATCTCGGTCTCAGTCAAGATCTCAGTCACGGTCTTGATCACGGTCTCAGTCACGGTCTCGATCTCGGTCTCAGTCACGGTCTCGATCTCGGTCTCAGTCACAGTCTGGATCTCGGTCTCAGTCACGATCTCGGTCTCGGTCTCGTTCTAGGTCTCGATCTCGGTCTCAATCACGATCTCGATCAGGGTCTCCGTTACGATCTCCGTTACGATCTCCGTCACGATCTCGATCGCGTTCTGCATCTCCGACTTTTTCCCTACCCAGATCACCTCTTCAACATGTTGAAGGTGTTCATGGAAATTCAGATTCATCAGGTGAATTATACAATGCATTTTGCAGCGTTTTCTATTTACTTTATCTTTGATTTTCATAACAATGTATTATTTTTATAGATACTGACAGTGACAACGCAGAAGTGGATAATGATTTTCCAATGCTTTATAAATATCATCGAAGGCTGTATAATGAATATTTGAAACGAGGAGCGCTAATCCGTAATGGTGAGTAAAATTTTTTCTCTCGTACCCTAGAGTAAGAGACGCCTTTTCTCCCTATTTTTCGGGAGACAAGAAACCAATTTCACCCGCTGAAGGATGCGCACCAAACAATTTCGTATATTAGTATAGATATACAATAACTACTCATGTATACAGGCTGCATTCCGCAAATGTTGGCAATGTTATCAAATACAGCCACAATCTATATACTTCTGTATGTGAGTGTGTGTTTGCAGATTAACTAATTTGTATTATTTAATTACGGAGAATTTTACATAAAAATTTCATTATATCTTTAACATATTACTTAACGTAGTGTTACAAAACAATATTCTTCATTTTCTTTTACTTGCGTTCGTGCAAAATGACAAATGGTCTTGGCCTTCAGTATTAAACGTGCTTTTAGTAAAGGAATCTTTCGTATTTTGCTGAGTTCATAGGCGCCTATGAATTATGAGCAAGCTCAACCACCAGCAGGACAAGCTGTTACCTAGAGATATAGATATATTATTTAAACATGGTTTATCGGTTAATCTATCATGGCATCTCATCAATACACTTTCATTGTTACTTGTATGTGAGAGAGCGGGAGATTTTAAATTTAAATCAATGATTGAGCAACTTTCCAAAGAGAACTTTTGCGGTACTTTAAATATAAGTTAATTTTAGAAACTGCTAAAAGAAAATAAGAGTACCAAAACATCTGTGCGAAAATCTGAGGTACTCGGAAGGTTAGGATTATGCTATATTTAATATTATGAGCTGAAAACTTGTTTATTTAAGTAGTTATCCTAACGAAATATTGTATTAATACTGTAGACTAGTGCATTATTTCTACTCCAGAACGGTAGAAACATTTTTTGGAAGTTTGAATTTCACGATATTTTTACATTTTAAGACGCTACATTTTATTAGCAGTAACAAAGAGTTGTTAACAAGTCCTAAAAGGTTATGTTATGAAACAATGTAAATAAACCGTATTCAAATAATTTATCTATATATGATCTCATGGTAGCAGCTTGTCCTGCTGCCCTCTGTTGGTGAAGCTTGTCCATGATTTATCCTCATACCTATGCAATGGACGCGTATGCGCACTCTAAGCAGTTTGCAGTAGTCCAGTAGACGGAGCGGTAGAGCGACCGCAATTTTTTTTAAATCTTTTTCAATTAAATAATAATCATTCAAATACGTAGTGCGTCTTTTCCTCTGAATATAAAAGAAAATCGTATACGCAACTCAGGATAAAAATAAGCCTCCTCTCCAGCGAAAATGCAACCCTCATCGGCTTCGCTTTAGATGGCATACGCAGAAGAGAGAGCCTACTTTTCTCCCACGTAGCATAATATACCATTTTTTATATACCAATAAACATCTTCTATACCTCACTACCGTCAGACTCAAACAACTGACAGCCTATGTAAAATATTTTATGGTTCAGAGATATGCTTTTTTTGTAATCAATTTTTTTGTTACCGAAATCTAATACATATTTACACACATTATCATATACTTTAACATGTACAAACTTGCGCATGCATATGCACTCACATTTACTGCACACACGCATGCTCGCACGTCCTACAATAAAAGCACACGCCACTCATTTAGCAACGATTTTTTTGATGATGAATTATTTAGGCTTTCAAATGGAAGGAACATAAATGCAAGTTATATATTTTTAGATAATCCACGATGGCCTGTAAAAAACAGCATAACTAATGGAAAGGTAGGATCCTACAATCATATTGAATTTATTGAAAACAGAGAAAAAATATATTATTGTTTACTATCTGTTAGATATGTCTAGGACTTAATGTGATAGTTGACTTAGAGACTTGGGACCTAATACAAAAAAAGGAGTTTGGAATTTTTATAAGGGAATTAGCGACCACAATTTTCCAAGGAAAATTAGCTTATAGCTGTATTGATAAGTCAAAGGTAATAAATAATTTGGATAAACCCATAAAAATGTGTTGTCCCCGGAAAATGGAACTGTTCTTATGTAAGTTTAATAAATATCTATTTCTTCTGTACTCGCTTTATGCTGCAACTTGAAACAACGCCACCTGCAGAGGAAAAGATATCGATACTAAGTAACAAGAATACACAGCATCTTATGGACAATGATCTGTTACAAGCGTTTGATTCAACAATATTATATATTACAAAACTAACGTAAGTTATTTGAGTGTTGAGTATACTTTCGAGCTGAAAATATCTATTTAACAGTGCACTGAAAAAATGTTTTTTGAATAGCATTTTTTACCATTAAAATAATATTTGAGACTGGAAGAACGTACTTAAGTTGTTAAAGATACATTAGTGTTGAAATAAACACTTCTAACAGATCATAAGATACTGTGTATTCTTGTAAGTTAGTATCGACATTTTTCCCCCCGTAGGTGGCGTTGTTTTAAATTGCTGCACGAAGCGAATATAAAATAAGGATACTTACTGTAAATGATAAATTCATCTAAAACTTCCATATCTTCTGATAGTAAAATTATATTATATTATTATTAAGAAGAATTTTTACAATAATAACATAGGCGCTAGGTGCGTAACGCCAACGCCCTTTATCGGAAAAAGATTTTAATAGTAGGGTATTCAAAGCTATAATGGTATGGTAAAACCATGTCAAAAGTAATGTTTTTCTTTTCGAATGATACGTGATTCTAAAGAATGTAAATGTTTTGATAATTGAAGTGATGTAATTAAAAATTGAAAACAACAATATTTTCAAAAGAAAATTTTTTTATGAAACTGAAATCATATGAAATGGACTGGCTAAGTAGAGCCTATTTGAGCCCGTAAGAGCAAGAGAAAGGACAATGCCGCTCAACGCTCTCTCTCGCGCTGGCACGAGCTCAAGTGGATATTGTACTATATATGCCAGTACTCAGTCAAAAATGTATAGCTATCATTATAGTTATAAATGATAGCTGTAATTACTGCTATAATCGCCTATAATTATAGCTATAATGACCTACAGAGTAGCTATAGTCTAATATATAATTTGTAAACATTTATAGCTACTTTGGAGGTGATTATAGCTATAATTGTAGGCGATTATGGCAGTTATTACAATTATTATTTATAACTATAATTATAGCTATACATTTTTGACTGAGTAACGTGATTTCAGCTTTAATGAAAAAAAGTTCTGTTACAAAACATAAAGTGCCAGATTCAACAATTACAAATACAGCACACAATTAGACAAAGATTGAAACAAACTAGCACTTTGTATAAGATTATGATATATCGTTGCAGCTTCGACTACCCCGCTATCAAAATTAGTATCCACAAGCTGGCGCAGCAGCTTCCCGGCAGGGATACTTGCCTAGCGTTCACTAGCATGACAGTAACATTTATGTATATCATTCTAGTAACAATAAATGAACATCTTAACAACGATGAACGTTACAAAAGTAAAGAGAAAAGAACAAAGCAGTACATGGTGACAAAATCTGTCCGAAAGTTAAGCTCCTACATAAGAGATTTGAGACGACGCAAGATAGCAGCAACAACAAATCAATGAAAGTTTTAATAATAGTATTTGAGAAAACAGAAATGATATATGTTTATAATAAAAATGTTTGTTCGAATCGATATCCTACAAAAATTTATTACACTAAATAAATTAATTTTCTATGAAAGTAACATTTGAAAAATTTTTTTTTATCATTTAGTAAGCCTTGTTTATATTAAAAAATGTAGAAGTAATTATAATATTATGTAACAATGCTATGATTTCCAACAATAATATTAAAAAGTCTAATTACTAACTGATTACGTTGGATTTAGGTTATAATTGTAATATTTCCAACTTGCCAAGCTGATAAGTTTTTCCAAACGTGATCATGAGCTTGTATCTGTTTCTAGAAACGTAATTCTAAAGATATTCATTTCAAATCTTGTAACAAAATTATAACACCCTAAAAAACGTTTATCCTCTATTAAAAAACCAACATTTTGAGTTATAACTTGTGAATGTTTTTGCTCTAATGACTTTTTAAAACTCAAATAACCTTGTTAAAACGTCATTATATGCTTTAAATGACTTACATTTGATATTAAAAAAAGCTTTTTTTTTCGTTGAGACTTGTAATTTTTTCCGCTCGTGGAACTTGTATTTTTTTTCAACCAGCATGACTTGTATAGTTTGCAAGGACCCAATAGAAAAAATTGTTTTTTTTAACTATGTTCAAACATCATGAAATGCTCTAAATGACATATATTTATTATTGAAAAAAGCTTTTTTTTTTCTAAGACTTCTAATTTTTTCCGCTCGTGGGACTTGTATTTTTTTTCAAAAAGCAGGACTTGAATTTTTTGTGAGTACTTGATTTTGAAAAAAATGTCCTTTTTCATCCTTGTTTTTACATCTCTAAATGCTTTAAGCAACTAATATTTGATATTAAAAAAAGCTTTTTTTTGTTGAGACTTGTAATTTTTTTCGCTGGTGGGACTTGTATTTTTTTTCAAAAAGCATGACTTGTATAGTTTGCAAGTACTTGATAGAAAAAAATTTTTTTTTAACCTTGTTTAAACGTCATGAAATGCTCTAAATGACTTATATTAATTATTGGAAAAAACTTTTTTTTTTATTCTAAGACTTGTAATTTTTTCCGCTCGTGGGACTTGTATTTTTTTTCAAAAAGCAGGACTTATATTTTTTGCGAGTACTTGATTGGAAAAAAATTTTTTTTTCCATCTTTGTTGAAACATCTTTTAATTGCCAAATGATGTATATTTATTTTTTTTTAAATTATTTTTTTTAATTTGACACTTAATTTTTTTGCGGCTTCTGGACATATAATGTTTTTAATTACGTACAAGTAATATTTTTGGTGGTACTGGATTTTGATTTCGGTTACTTTATAGTTCTATAACTCGTTGAAGACTGAACGTTTTTTGTCATGTGACTTTTTGACGTGAGAAATCACGTGAGATGTCACGTGAAAGATCACGTGAGAAATCACGTGATTTTAATCAGTAGGGTTGCTCTCGCTCTGGCTTCAATGTTATCTATAAATCTTATTTAATTAAATCGTGGAACTAAATGCTCATTAATTATATACACAGAATTTTGATTTCAAAACATTATTTTTTAACTTTCCCGTACTCTTCAAATTCCCAAATCCATTTATGTTTTCAAAAAATTTATCACTAATTTATTAATTTCACACATCCTAACTGCTGTAAACTGTAGGACAAGCTCCGGAGGGTATCCATGAACATATGTGACTTTGAAAGAATCACCTTCCGTTCTTCGGATAGGTAAGATGATTAAGGCTTATGCCCCTTTGTAGGTTGTTTCGCACTTAAGGGTTCAAATCCACTTCATGGTAGATATTTTTATTTTTTTTTTATTTTTTTATTCAATGTATCATTTTGTCTTCATTTCTTTTATTTATGTTTCGTTAAAAATATAAATTTATATATATGTAGTCAACATTCTTTTTCGGATACATCAAAAAAAATTAAATTAATATTGTTACTTTGATACAAGGCAATTCTATAATTTTATAATACTAAAATAACTTTTAAGGATTTTAACATAATTTGTGTATTCTAAAACTCCTAAAAGAAATTGTGAACATCCTATTTACGACAAAAAAAAAGCCGAAGGCAGAAGAAAACTCATACTTTTACTACGATTATATCAAATATGATCATTATCAGAAAAGTTCAACTTACATCCAATTATACGTGAATATTTAACTACGTACATATATTATATTTTTGTGCTTATATTTACATTCCTTATCAATACCTTGTGGTTATTGCGTTGACAAAATTCGTACTACATATATATGTACAAACATGAAAGTAGATTCTTTAGTTTTATAAATAGTGCGTATTTTAAATTAAAGAGTCATACAGAGACTGAACAAAGCTTTTTTTATTCAACACATACTAGTTTCAACCACTTGTATGGTTGTATAGAGTATGGTTTAAAAAAAAAATCTGTATTCTGTGTAAACAATTATTTTTTTTACGTATAATCAATTGTAATTGTAATTTTTCAGAAATAGTTACCAAAATTTTTGACAGTGCGTAAATCATATACAGTTAACAAAAATTTTTTTTCTTTGTTTGGAAGGTGGCACTATATATATTTAAATAGATGAATAACTTTACAAAATATTAAAATTTCACAATTGAAATTGCTCTTTTAACTATCGCAATTGATCAATTAATTTTACATCGTATGCAACACACTATGATTCGCATAAATTTATTCGATTGTTTGTAGTTGATAAGATAAACCATCAAAAAACGGTGAAGCTAGGCTTCCCCAATTTTAGTTTACTTATTTCAACTATAATAAACCCTAACAATTTAATTTTTTAAAAGATTCTTAAGAAAATCTCAAAAGTTATGAGTGAAAACGTGCATTTTCCGACAAGTCCATCTAAAAGCATGTGTATAAGCGGCCAACTTCGCGATTTTATTTCTCAAAAATGGTGTATCTAGGCTCTTTGAAATTTTAATATGTTATTTATGATACTGAAACATACCTATACAAATTTTTTTAGAAATTTTTTAAAACAATGAAATATCACAACATCCCCAGTAACTTAATCGAAGTTTTTGCTAGCAGAAATAGACCCAGACTCAGTTTTTACTAATATAGAAATTTGTAGTTAAAAAATTTTTTTAGTTCTCACAATTCCTGATTCTAAATAATTTATCACGTTAGCATAATGAAGAGTCTTCTCAGAGTAATAGGCGTAAAAGAGCCTTTTCAAACTGATTATAAGAAAGAGCCTTTAATTTTTATTTCTCCGATTTTAAGTTGGTACTACATTTATGTGTGTATACATATAATTGATCTATAAAAATATGTAACGAGGCAAATTGAGCCTCCCGGCTCATGTCGCTCTCGCTGCCGCAACGCGTATGACATCACCGGCAAAGACTTACCTTCCCGGAATTCTTCTTTTGTTTTGGCTCCCGGAAAAGAAGAAGAAGAGGACGATGCGACGACGGGACACAGTAGCAACAGCGGCGAGAAGAGTACACGTGAGCGCGCGCACGACTGTTCGGGTCGCGGCGGCGGCCCTCGGGTATGAGAGAGAGAAAGAAGGAAAGTAAGAGTCGAGAGGTACGGGCTGCAGTTGCAAGGGAACGGAGAGTTAGTCTCGAGTCGAGAGCCTTCGCGTGCGGATTAGCCAGATTGTGAGCGAGAGAGAGAGAGAGAGAGAGAGAGAGAGAGAAAGTGCGAGAGAAAGTTGTGGCAGATCAAGAGATAGAGAGAGAGAAGAGGAAGCTGCTGTGTCCCCGTCGTCGGAGATCATCACCGCGAGGAGAAGACCCAGGACAAGAAGCAGAGCGACTGCAGGACGAGAAGCAGAGCGGCTATAGGACGAGATAGAGGGAGTAGGACCGCCACCATCAGCTTCACAGACTCACCGGCAGCCCGAGGCCCAGCCGGACGCCATACGCCGTTGTCGCGAGTCAGAGAGCCGAAAGGTAGCGTGTGTTTCCTCCATTCTTTTTGTGCGTCGTGCTAGGGCTCGCGAGCGCCGGTAGACCTCCGGGACTAAGACCCGGAGTATACAGAGGACTGAGAGAGAGAGAGAGAGAGAGAGAAAGAGAGAGCCAGGTTACGGGAAGTCGCGGGTGCATGCTCGGGAGTGCCGAATCTTGGGGGTGTTCGCGCGTTTTCCGCTCTAGGTGTGCAGAAAGGACGAGAGAGAGAGAGAGAGAGAGAGAGAGAGAGAGGACCAGGACTAGGGACTGAGGGGGATAAGGAGCAGGTTAACAAGGGACAGTGATAGTGTGAGAGAGAGAGGGAAAGACAGGGTGAGAAAGGTTGCCAAGGGACGAGAAGAAACGGGCGCGATAGTAGCGAGCAGGTGTGTAGTGGGCGGGGGGGAAAGGACAGGGACGATAGGTTACGTGTGAGGGTGCGCGTGTGTAGGCGTGCGTGACGTGGCTGTGAGCGTTAGGGCAGCGGCCCCTCCTGGTCTCAGGACCCCGAACGTGCGCTCGCGGTTAACGCGGCGAGGCGGAATCGCTGTAGTGCCGTCGAGGAGTTGTGTAGAGTCGTGTGGAGAGTGCAATAAACAATTTCCTTACTTGACACGGTAGCATTTCTCAAGATTATTTCCTCTCGGTAGAACGAGAGGAGAATCCCGTACAAACTCCCCTTTTCAGGAGCAGAATCCAAGAAGACGAGGGACCCGGAGGACGTACGAGACGAGGCAATCCACTTCTTGCGTACCCCCCCCCTTTTTTTATTTCCAGGTACAAAGGCAGTGTGACAAAATGGCATCCCAGTGTGGGGACCGGTGCGGGACTTGGTGATTTCTCCCTATAGGAAGTGCTTCCCCCAAGCGTGCGGCAGGTGGCGCGAGTGAGTGATATAGCGGGAGCGTAGTGCAGGACGTAGATAGAAAAGTGTGCTAGTGGACTAGGTGTCACAGGCAACGGTGAGCGAGCCCTACAATTTTCAATAAAAATAATTAAGCGACAGTGCGACCCTAGTAAGTAGTAACTATATTTATACTTATATATATATATAATAATAATAATATACGGACTAGTAGTAATAATCGCGTAGTTGCGCATTAGTGTGGGCAGCTGCACAATCGTGACGGTGAGCTCGGTAGATAACGCGATAGAGTCGCGAACGACCTTGTAGCTCCCAAGTGAGAAGCTGATAGTGGACACTATTGCGGACACCCAAACTATCCTTAGTGTTGTGACATCCCCGGACTAGTGAGAAGGGAACAGGACGTACGTGAGCCGGGTTGATCTCGCGGAGGAATCGCGGATCCCCGAGTTCTCCGTACACGGACTTACGTGAGCCGTTCGACTGTGCTATCGCAGCTGGTCCACCGAGTCTCCGTAAGGCCGGTAATTATTAGACGGAAGGACGCTAGATGGCGACACAAGGTCAAGGCATGGACGAATTTGTGAGAAGATCTAGGGAGGGCCGGTTTATAAGGCGCACGATTCAGAATATGTCTATCCTGGAGGTTCAACGCGAACTGCGTGCACGAAGACTCACGGGCCGTGGGGACGAGGACGCCGTGCGAGATCGCCTACTGAGGCACCGGCTATTCGAGTTGTACCCACACAGCGAGGAAATCCCGATCTACTTCGGAGACCTCATGATGTCGCAACAGCTAGATGGCAACACCGAGGAGGAACATGAGTCCCTATCTCGTGAGGAAGACTCCAGCCACACCAGCCTACAAAGTCCGGTCCGGAGGAACAGAAGTCAGCATACCGGACACTCTCCCCCAGGGATCGAGGACATAGGTTCGGAGGACGAAAGGGGGAATGTACCTCTGGGCGGAGGCACCCCTAGAAGTTTAAGGGATCCCTCAGGATCCAGGACAAGACGCCTTCCACCAAGCCTAGGCTTACCGGGATGGGAAGAGCCCCCCCGGGGACAGGGCCTACGCGAAGAAACAAGCGTGAGGGAGCTGCAGGGCCAACACCACGTCCGAGGGGAGTACCCCCCGACAGGGATCATAACCTCGTGCGCGACGTCTACCGCCACGACGACGACATACACTATGACCAGGCCAGTCACAACTCCGTCTCAAGGAGGACAGCAGATAGGCTCGTTCGGAGACCTTTTCAAACCCCCGGACACTCACTCTACACCGTACCCCAAACCTCGGGTGATCGGAGACCAGTTCCTGGTCCCTCCCCGGATGGAATATTATTCAATGCAGCACCTAAACACCGTGATGCAGAACACTGGGATCCCTGGATTGGTGGGCTCCCAGTTCAAGGCCCAGACATCGGTATATGCTGGAAGTGCGGCCTTTCTGTTGGATCCGCGTGCCCCGCCAAAAGGAGTTCCGGACGTACCCGTGGGAGGGACAAGTGCGCGGATCTCTAAGGACGAACCAAATAGACCTACTCCTATGCCACGCCGGAAGATGGACACCGGACTGAGGGACTCGCGCCCCAAACTCAGGGAGCAATATCCCAGGGATTTGTCTGGGGAGGAGTCGGAACAAGAGGACTTCCGGACAGCTAGAAACTGGAGTAAGTTTAACCGGGACTCCCGATCTAGAGCGGACCCGAGGCCACCCACGAAGTCCAAGGTGACCTGGCAGGACTTCCAGGCCGAAAGGACGCGGGCTATGGAGGACAGTCTACCAGCGGACCCACGCAACCCCAAGGAGGAAAATTATGGTGAGGAGAGCGACACTTCCAGCCGAATAAGTCTACCCCCAGTGGATCGCTTGCGGGGTAGCCATATGGGGTGGAACCCTAATCTCAGTTACCACGACAACCGCAGGGGTCCCGAAGTAGCAAGGGAGGAACGGTACCCCGAACCCCTTTGGCCCACTCCGGGTGGGGAACGCCGGAGCTGATCCCCTCCGCGACAACAGCAAAATCAAGGACTAAGGTACGCCAGTATCTTTCCGAAACATCCAGCTGACCTAGGCATGGATCCGGAAAGAATCTTACCCCAGGCTGGTAATCGTGAGGACCAAATGCGGCATGATGACTGCAGAGAGGAAGCCACCCAAGCCAAGGCCGTCAAAGCCCTGCAGAATTGGGGACTGCGTTATACGGGCGAAGAACGCGCGGAGGACCCCGAGGAATTTCTGGACCGTTTAGAGGACTGTCGGGCAAGTGTGGGAATAAGCGACCGCGCTCTCTTAGGAGCGCTACCGTGCGTTCTGCTTAAGCGAGCAGCGCGCTGGTTCAGGACGAACCGACGAGACTTTGCGACCTGGGAGGTATTCTGCGAGTCGTTTAAGAGGCAGTTTGGTGGAGAATACCAGGAGGAGGATTTACTCCAGGATTTGTACGCCCGGACCCAAGGAAAAACGGAGAGGATCTCTGTATTCTTGACCAATTTCCGATACATTGCCTCCAAGCTAAAAATCCCCCTGTCGGAACGGACTCTGGCCGACAGGGCCTATCGGAACCTCTTACCGGAGTACCGAAGAGCCATGGCAGACAAAGTGATCTGCCACCTGGAGGACATAGAAAACTACGGACGGCGTTGGGAAAGTCAGAAGGACTTGGATGGACGATACCGCCCACCCCCGGGCATGGAAACCATGCACGTCCAGGGGGCGGCTTATCTGAACCCAACGCCACGGACCAGGATATCGGAAATAACTGAAGTGACTGAACGACTGGAGGGGTTGAATCGAACTCCACCTAGCGGTAACATTGCGAACGAGGACTATCAGGGGAGTATTCCCCTGATTTCAGAACAGGACGCGCTTTTGGCCACCGTATTACTCAACCCGGTTGAGGAATACGCCTATGCGCAATTGGCTGCTCTAAGGGCCCAAGCCCATGCCAACCGCCAACGACAATCCCCAGGACTATTCCCTAAAACGACCAAGCCGGATGGGAGTAACAAGCCTGCGTGGAGGCCAGCGACAAGCCCCGCGACGGGAACGGCCGCGCAATCCGGCGCCAAGGAATCCGATAGCTCGTTTCTTGGAGCATGCTTCCTATGTCGTGGAGTAGGACACCGCTCTGCCCAGTGCCCTCTGGTGCAGTGTTTTATATGCAGCGAGAAGGGTCATTTGGCCCGCCAATGCCCAACAAGGATTATCGGGACCTCGGACAGCTGTCAGAACTGCGACACCCCCGGGTACACGTTCAAGACGTGCCCAAATTGCGAGGAGTCCAGGAAGAAATTGGGAAACGGGAAGGCGGGGGACTCGATTCGATAGACGCATTCACGTCCCCCGCAGTACTGTTGAAGAAGTTGTTAGGGGACTTGATCGGGACGGACGAGGACAAGAACCACTATATCCAGCACATCGGAGGGCTAACTCAGTCTGGAGATACATCCGATGCCGAGAGCTCCGGCTCTACATCAGGCAGCGAGCTGGAGGGCTTATCGGACGAATACCGGGAAGAGGCGGTACGTGTAATCCGCGTAGAGGACATAAGAGCCGAGGCCAGGAACTATATGATCGTCGTGCTCGGAGGACAAACATTTCGAGCGCTGTTTGACAGTGGCGCGCAATCTTCTATTGGCGGAAGCCGCCTAGCGGAGTTATTCCAGTCACGGTTAGTTGCAACTAATTTGGCGACCGAAAATGTGGATGGTGGTATTACCCCCATATGCGGACTGCTAGAACTCAACGTGGAGTTAGCCGGGGTGTCCAAACCCCTTATCCTGCGTGTAGTGGACAACATCAAAGAGGACGTGATCCTAGGAATGGACTTTATACGGGCGTTTGAACTTGAAACTCGACTGGCCCAAGGACATTGGAGACTAATGGACGGGGTATGGTATGAATTCGAGGGAGAATCACGGACAAAGCTACCCGAAGTCGTAGCTGAATGTGCTGGCATCCACGAGCTGAATCTCGAGGAACGAGAAAAGGTAGACCAGCTTGTCTCGCACACATTGGCAAAATTTTCGGACGAGGTGGGACGGACTTCCTTGACGGAGCACGTCATAGACGTAGAGGATCCAACACCCATAAGACACCGACTTCGCCGCATGTCCCCAAAAATGCTGGAGATAGCGACTCTCGAGGTTGATCGCTTGGCCCGGGAAGGAATAATCGAGAGATCCTCAAGCGATTACTCTAGTGCCCCGGTGATGATAAGGAAACCGGACGGCACGTACAGATTCTGCATAGACTACCGGGACCTGAATGAGGTGACTAAACGGGACGCCTATCCACTCCCAAGCATGGACTCAATACTGGACAGGCTGCGGAAGGCCAAGTACTTGTCGAAGATCAATCTGAAGCAAGCTTACTACCAGGTTCCCGTGGCTAAGTCGAGCCAACGGTATACGGCCTTTGCCATGCCTGGTTCGGGACTCTGGCACTTTACTAGGATGCCCTTCGGACTTACAAATGCCCCGATGACGTTTCAACGTCTTATTGATGCACTCTTTGGCCCAGAGTTGCAACCCCACATTTTTGGGTACCTGGACGATATTATTATTGGTACTGACTCCTTTGACGAGCATCTCCATTACTTGGAGCTAGTGCTTACTAAATTACGACAGGCCGGACTAGAGGTAAAACCTAGCAAGTGTGAATTCTGTGTGTCGGAAATAACCTATTTGGGGTTTTTACTGGACAAAAACGGACTAAGGCCAGACCCGGACAAGGTAGCGCCCATTCTCGAGTACCCTCCGCCTGTCAACGTGAAACAGTTACGGCGATTCTTAGGAATGGTGGGCTGGTACTCGAGATTCATAGATAAGGACTCGGACTTGAAGGTCCCGCTATCTCGCCTACTGCGCAAAGGACAAGAATGGACATGGGGGGACGAACAGCAAGAGGCCTTTGAGGGACTGAGAGTGGCCTTGACCACAGCGCCCGTGTTGGCTCGCCCGGACTTTAACAAACCCTTCACTCTACAAACGGACGCTAGTGACTATGCTCTCGGAGCCGTCTTAACCCAGGAAGGGGAAGACGGCGAACATCCCGTGGTGTACGCGAGTCGCGCCCTGACTCCGCCAGAGAAGAATTACTCCACCACGGAGAAGGAGTGTCTGGCAGTGGTATGGGCCATTAAAAAACTAAGGCCCTACCTGGAAGGTTATGAGTTCACCGTTATAACGGACCATAGCTCGTTAAGATGGCTATTCGGCTTGGCTGAGCCCTCAGGACGAGAGGCTCGCTGGGTGATGGAGCTACAACAATGGACATTCAGGGTGATCCATCGGAAGGGAGCGCTGAACCACGTGCCGGACGCCCTTTCCAGACTATATGAGGACCCAGAAAAGGTGGTGGGAGCCATAAGCTTCACCACTCTCGAGGATCCGTGGTATACTCGGATGTTGGGGGATGTGGCCCAAACCCCGGAGAAGTTCCCGGACTGGCGAGTTGAGGACGGACGGCTCTACCGGTTCCGGAAGGATCCCTTACTGGACCCAATAATCTTCCGGGAAGAAAGTTGGCGACTAGTCGTGCCGAAGGACTATCAGGAGCAAGTGCTGGAAGAATCCCATTGCACGCCCTCCACCGGACATCTCGGGATTGAAAAGACTTACGATCGAGTCGCCCGCGAGTACTACTGGAAGGGGATGTATCACGACGTGCACACCTTTGTACGCCGTTGCGATACGTGCCAGCGAAATAAGGTGCTGCAATCCGGACCCCAGGGACTAATGGGAACCCGTATAGTGGAGCGTCCATGGGCTGTAGTGGCAGCCGACTGCATGGAGTTCCCTCCAAGCAAGCAGGGATTCAAGTACGTAGTGCTGTTTCACGACCTCTTCACTAGGTGGATAGAGGTCAAACCCCTGCGGAAGATTGATGGGAAGTCGATCGCCCGTGCGTTCGAAGAGCTAGTCCTCTTTCGCTGGGAAACCCCGGACTATCTATTAACGGACAATGGACGTGAATTTGAAAATGACTTGCTAAGTAAGACTCTGGCGGACTATGGGGTAAAACATGTTACCACCCCCCCGTATCATCCCCAAGCAGACCCCGCCGAACGAAGCATCCGGACGTTCAAATCGATTATCTCCGCTTTTGTCGGCAAGGACCATCGTAATTGGGACACCCACTTACCCGAATTCAGACACGCCATGAACACAGCCGTGCAAGCAACCACCAAGGTTTCGCCGGCCTTTCTGAACTACGGACGACACCCTAAGCCTGTAAACAGTCTGCGCAACCAGGCCGAGGGACCGAGGCTGGTAAAAAGGGCCGATCCAAAGGACTGGGAGGACCGCATGAAACGACTTGACGCGTTGCGCGACTTGGTGTCGAGACATATCGATCGGGCCCGGGAAAAACAGGAGAGGCAGTACAATAAGGACAAAAAGGACATACATTTTCCTTTAGGAACGCTAGTTCTGCGACGCACCCATCCCCTTTCGGATGCGGCTAAAAGGTTTTCCGCAAAACTCGCGCCCAAGTATGAGGGACCGTATACCATTGTCGAGATCAAGTCTCCGACGGTGTACATATTAGGCGATGATCAAGGACCCACTAGAAAAGTTAACAAGGCTCATGTATCTGAGTTGGAGCGATACATTCCCCCTAGGGGAGTGTCCCCAAGACCAGGACAGGGGGGGAGAGGACTAAGGACTAAGGGAGTAGATGGCAGGATAGGAGTAGGACCACCGGACGCGAATTGGGGTTAAAACCCCCAGGACTCACTCAAGGACCAAGGACTAGCGGACAACTACCATTAAAGATCATCCAGCGGGGGGGGAGAGGACACCATGGACCAGAGAGGGACCACCCAGGGAGAGGCCACCGCTACGGAGCATCTGGACTCTGGGCCGCGAGGCCAACGTAAGTATTTTTCCATCTTCTTTCCATTTTTATAGTGCTGCGTCAGAGAGAGAGACAGAGCGAATCAGATCGGCTTTCGAGCAGCTGGAAGTGCTCTAGCCTAGGGGGGGAGGGTTTGTAACGAGGCAAATTGAGCCTCCCGGCTCATGTCGCTCTCGCTGCCGCAACGCGTATGACATCACCGGCAAAGACTTACCTTCCCGGAATTCTTCTTTTGTTTTGGCTCCCGGAAAAGAAGAAGAAGAGGACGATGCGACGACGGGACACAGTAGCAACAGCGGCGAGAAGAGTACACGTGAGCGCGCGCACGACTGTTCGGGTCGCGGCGGCGGCCCTCGGGTATGAAAGAGAGAAAGAAGGAAAGTAAGAGTCGAGAGGTACGGGCTGCAGTTGCAAGGGAACGGAGAGTTAGTCTCGAGTCGAGAGCCTTCGCGTGCGGATTAGCCAGATTGTGAGCGAGAGAGAGAGAGAGAGAGAGAGAGAGAGAGAAAGTGCGAGAGAAAGTTGTGGCAGATCAAGAGATAGAGAGAGAGAAGAGGAAGCTGCTGTGTCCCCGTCGTCGGAGATCATCACCGCGAGGAGAAGACCCAGGACAAGAAGCAGAGCGACTGCAGGACGAGAAGCAGAGCGGCTATAGGACGAGATAGAGGGAGTAGGACCGCCACCATCAGCTTCACAGACTCACCGGCAGCCCGAGGCCCAGCCGGACGCCATACGCCGTTGTCGCGAGTCAGAGAGCCGAAAGGTAGCGTGTGTTTCCTCCATTCTTTTTGTGCGTCGTGCTAGGGCTCGCGAGCGCCGGTAGACCTCCGGGACTAAGACCCGGAGTATACAGAGGACTGAGAGAGAGAGAGAGAGAGAGAGAGAGAGAGCCAGGTTACGGAAAGTCGCGGGTGCATGCTCGGGAGTGCCGAATCTTGGGGGTGTTCGCGCGTTTTCCGCTCTAGGTGTGCAGAAAGGACGAGAGAGAGAGAGAGAGAGAGAGAGAGAGGACCAGGACTAGGGACTGAGGGGGATAAGGAGCAGGTTAACGAGGGACAGTGATAGTGTGAGAGAGAGAGGGAAAGACAGGGTGAGAAAGGTTGCCAAGGGACGAGAAGAAACGGGCGCGATAGTAGAGAGCAGGTGTGTAGTGGGCGGGGGGGAAAGGACAGGGACGATAGGTTACGTGTGAGGGTGCGCGTGTGTAGGCGTGCGTGACGTGGCTGTGAGCGTTAGGGCAGCGGCCCCTCCTGGTCTCAGGACCCCGAACGTGCGCTCGCGGTTAACGCGGCGAGGCGGAATCGCTGTAGCGCCGTCGAGGAGTTGTGTAGAGTCGTGTGGAGAGTGCAATAAACAATTTCCTTACTTGACACGGTAGCATTTCCCAAGATTATTTCCTCTCGGTAGAACGAGAGGAGAATCCCGTACAAACTCCCCTTTTCAGGAGCAGAATCCAAGAAGACGAGGGACCCGGAGGACGTACGAGACGAGGCAATCCACTTCTTGCGTACCCCCCCCCCCCTTTTTTTTATTTCCAGGTACAAAGGCAGTGTGACAAATATATACATTACTACCTTAAAATAGAAGTAAACAAATTAGTTAAAAAGGCATTGATATATTTTTGTTGAACTCCTCGTTTTGCTCTCCAGTATAGAATAAATGTGTGGATTCGTACAGGGGTACGAGACCAACCGAGAGCTGGGTGAGGAGCAGATAAGAACTCAAAAATGTTGAAGAATAATCTTGAGCGACGTTTCGTTGGGCTTAATTATACCAATCGACGCCGACACCTAAGTGCGAGTGTACCTCTGTATAAAAAGGATTTTTCTCTTAGTTTAAGAGGACTTTATTCTGCCCGAAAATTTAAAAAGGCTCTTTCTTGACTTTTACTCTAAGAAGACTCTTTCTTGCACTCACCCGATGGTATCATTGTTAAAAGTATTACGATGCTTTTCCTGCATTAAATATAAATGATTAAACTTCCTTTATAATCTACAGTCTAAAAATATGTTTATTACAATCATCACCCTTAAAGGTAATTCATTTTTTTTTGTTTTTAACAAAATACTGCGGTATTATAAAAAATGTTTAGTCTCAGAATCTTGCCAAATAAATTTTATTACTTATTCATCGAACTGTTTCATTCATGATTGTTCTTCTGGCTGTCTAAAAATAAATAAAAGTAGCACACCTTATTAAAGATTTGCAAACAATTTAAAATATTAAAAAACTATTTTGTATTGTGTTGATCAAATTTAATTACTGATTAAAATTTCAACATTAAGTAAATAGCAGTAGTAAACGGGCGGCTTTTTTTTGTCGTAAATAGGATGTTCACAATTTCTTTTAGGATGAGTTTTAGAATACACAAATTATGTTAAAATCCTTAAAAGTTATTTTAGTATTATAAAATTATAGAATTGCCTTGTATCAAAGTAACAATATTAATTTAATTTGTTTTGATGTATCCGAAAAAGAATGTTGACTACATATATATAAATTTATATTTTTAACGAAACATAAATAAAAGAAATGAAGACAAAATGATACATTGAATAAAAAAATAAAAAAAAAATAAAAATATCTACCATGAAGTGGATTTGAACCCTTAAGTGCAAAACAACCTACGAAGGGGCATAAGCCTTAATCATCTTACCTATCCGAAGAACGGAAGGTGATTCTTTCAAAGTCACATATGTTCATGGATACCCTCCGGAGCTTGTCCTACAGTTTACAGCAGTTAGGATGTGTGAAATTAATAAATTAGTGATAAATTTTTTGAAAACATAAATGAATTTAGAAATTTTAAGAGTTCGAGAAAGTTAAAAAATAATGTATTGAAATCAAAATTCTGTGTATATAATTAATGAGCATTTAGTTCCACTATTTAATTAAATAAGATTTATGGATAACATTCAAGCTAGAGCGAGAGCAAGTCAGTTAAATATATACATAGTACTCGGTTACAGAGTCAAAATGCTCTCAAAAAAGAAAAACTCGTATCGTCGCTTGCTTTGGCTGTGCGTTCAGATATATACAGCTATATAGTTAACATTTCCACTCCTCTCCTCGTAGGCGCACATTCGGTATACCCCTCTTACGCGTCTCCAAAATGTGCGCCTATATGGACATTTCCACGCGAATCCACTTTTCTCATACCCCTACCGTGCTTCGCAAATAAAAAAAAATGTGCGCCTGGTTCGGCCGCTTGGCCGCGGCGGGGCGCTCGAACCACTGGAAAAAAGTGGGCACACTCCGTAGCATGGCAGTCAGCAATCTCCCTACTAATCTCTGATGGGAACGCCGTCGCGACATGTACATTTTCATCTGTAATTTGGAAAATAATTTTACGAATGTTTTCAAAAACTAGTATGTTATTCTACATAAACATTAAAATAACATACCTAAATTTTAGGAGGCCTACCGTCACGGTTTTTGAGATATATTCATAAAAAGATCTATGATTTCGACAAATGTTTGAACCGTGTGCAGATGCGAGCGAAAGCTGCGCTGACGTATAATACGTCTGAGAGGCGCGCGCTAATACGAATATGGAAATAACGCGAATGTAAATACACGTGTGAAAATAATAATAAATATGTTGAATTAAAATCGTCTGTAACAGATTGTTAACTTTATAATTATGAAAAAATGTTTTAGGACGTTAAATGAAGAATTAATACATAATTATTTGAATAATAATATTTAATAATTGATAATTGCCATAAACTGTAGTCTTACGTAATTAATATTTAAATTGATAAATTTTTCTTTACAGTAACACCGTAACGTCAAATAAATGTACATCAATGTCTTAAATATGTACCAATAAAAAATTAAGGAAAGGTTATTGAAAATAAGTGATAACAGCATATTATGGAAGAAATTTTTTTTTTGTTAAGGCACATACAATTTGTCACAGATTGTTAACTAATACATAATATAATTATATGTGAATAGTATGTGAATAATACAAAAAGATTATTTACATAAGTGTAACAAATCCGTTATTTTCTTTCAAACTTTTTTATTATTAGTTACCGAGCATTTACCACTACTATTCTTTTTTGATAATAATTCTGATATACCTTCTTTGCCGGACTTCTAAAATATTTCTTTCATATTTTGAAAAGTAATATGAAAAATTGATGATTTCAAGAGAATTGGTCTCGAAACGACATTTTTTAATTCTTTTAAGTGAAGTAAACCGTTTCTATTGCATTATTAGAATTCACTATTTGCTCAATACAGCTTTGTCTAATATGAAATAACCTTTGAGTATTGTTACAAGATTGAACTATTTGACTTAAAATTCTTACGTCACTTAAGGCGTCATAAAATGAATAATTTTCTGTGATATTCAAAATGTCCTTGGCTGAATTACATAATTTGTAAGCCCCTAGACCCTTGCGATCAGGTATCTCTTTCTTTTTAAATGTCAATGAGTCAGCAAAGGCAAGAATTGGATCGAATTTGTCTATTAAATTATTATTCAGAATTGCTTTCATTAATCTAGACTTATCGAAATACGCATTGTGAGCAACTAATAAACACGGTGATGCCAACAAATGCAAAAAATCAGAAAAATTTATTAACGCATCATTTAAGTTAGTTCCATCTACTTTGCTGTTTTTTAAATATAGATCGCCATTCACATTGAATAAATTATGTACTTTCGACGCATGTGGCAAAATTGCCTGGGTCGGAAGTATGTAAACATTAAACTCTTTATTATCATGCACAGACCGCTGCTATTTGTAAGATATCACAATCTGTTTCAAAACCTGAAGTTTCGAGATCAAAGTAAACAATGGAACACTGACTTATGCTAAAATTATCACCATTAACAGATTCACTACTTTTGCTATTAATAAACATATTACAGTTGATTGCATTGTTTATTCCGCAATTCCTCGAGTATGTTACTCCTTCTGATCTTTTCTTTTTTTTTCTCATTTGTTCTCTTATTTTTGTGAGCTGTACTCTTCGTAACTTATAGCTTTTTTTGTTACTTTAGAAGCAGATTTGATTTTTCTTGATAAGTCAGATTTCTTAAGAAAGTCTTGTGAACGTTTCGTGAAATGTAATCCCAGATTGCTTTTAACTGTCAATAAACCTAAGTTACCCTCATTCTTAGACAAAACGGCTGCAGCCACTCTAAAATCGCAAGATTCGCTCTTACTGTAGCATTTGTTCTTGGGAGTCTCTGAAGTAATCATGCCATTCAAACTTTCATTTGCCTGACTAGAGGCTGCAATGCTGAATTTTTCGGCATTATTTGCGTATTTTAAGAATATCTGTTTTATGCTTTCGTAAGCAGATGCGTCAGATAAGGTAACCGACTGTTTGGAGCCCTCATTACGTGTTCACCAGCCCCCACAATTTTCATGGCAGTTGTACATATGATCTGGTATACGCATAATTCCAATGGCTAAATTCGAGGTGTTTCCCTTATTCTGCGCAATCGCATATGCAAAGCATTTTTTAAAGTGATTTATTACACCGGATTTTTTTTAGTTCCTTGCAGGTATCTGCTAATTTATACATATCATTTGAAAAATTTTTTATGAGATGATTTTTATCTGCAAGTTTATGAACGAACGAACTGTTTGATTTATTGATTGCGGCAATCGTACTGCTGTCTTCATCCCCAATAACAATGCCAACATTTAACTTGGCTTCTTGTAAAATTGTGTTTTTTGTCACTAGTTCCACGCCTGCATCCGCCTCCATGGCTTTAGCACTTCCTTCAAAATTTTTCCGACAATCATGATCCGTATCAGGGTGATTTTTGTCACAAAAGGAACATTGGCGGTTTCTTGTCGTAAAATTTAATACCTTCTTGCTGGCGAAACCTATTATAGCTGCATAGCCATTAAGGCTGTCACAGCTCCTCCCGTTCCCTTGCTTGCTCCATCCCATATCATAGGACACGATAATATTAATTATTTCATCGCATGTATTGTCAAAAGCAGCGGAATCGTTGGAAGCTTCCAGAAATTCCATTTCTGGATAAAGATCATTAACTACATCTCAGGTGCCCAGTTTGTTAAAAAAAAAAATAATAATAAAAAAAAGAGGGAAGGAAGGAAGGAAGTTAGTAAAATCACTAAACTGAAACAGGTGTAAATTAATATCAAAAATTGTAAGGAAAGAATTTACAAAAATTTTCTAGATATATGATCATAACTTTATTGAATAAAAAAAAAATTTAATATTTTGATTTTTAAATATAACTGTCTTACAATATAATAAAAATAAAATGAAAATCATTTCCTCTAAATTGATTGAAAATTAAATGTAAAAACTTTCAATTTCAGTAGTAGACAACTAAAAAATCATATACAGTTTATTTCTTATAAAAATAATTTCATCAGTAAAACCAATAGTATTAAAAATATTTTGAATTAAAAATTCAATATTCAATTTGATCCAAAATGGAAAAGTGATTGAATGACAAATTAATCAAATTCAATTGTTTTTCCTTACAAATTATCGCAAAGCTGTTCCAGGTTCTGTATTACTAATTGTCTTTCTTCGCTAGCTGCTTTTCTACAACTATCTTTGGCAGCCTTCTCAATTGCTGGTCCTACTTCTCTCTCATACCTTTCGAACAAACTCATTGACATTTCAGGAATATTCAAGGAGTTTAAAATTTTGTTCAGCCCAGTGCATCCAGTACCAGAAGTAAGTGCTCCTAAATTAATTTGGTGACATATAAGTAAGGAAACGCGATCTTCCAGACATGTTTATAAACACTATATAAGTAGTTGATGGGATTATGCAGATTGGAGGTTACTTTTTTTCAGTGCGGGAGTGATATACGCTGACACGCTGTCTGCTCGTACCTAAAATGTCTATATTGTAAATAATATTTGTTTATGTTAAGGGTGCGATACTCAGAGTGAGTTTCAAGCGGGATCAGACGTAGGTGACTATGAAAGGCCGACCGTGCATGGAAATAATACTCAAAACAATAAATAGTTAAATCAGCGATATATTGTACACATTTAACTTACATCCAATTAAAAAATTAAATCGCTACGCTATTTTGACGCAATAATAATTCTGTCACGGAACTTGAAAATATAAACAATCAGATCGGGCCGCACGCGGCATTCTCGTATCAAAGCGATACACAATGGCAGTGACGAGTTATGGCAACATTTACTCAAACCGAAAGATTATTGCTACTTAGCTTGTGTTGTCCCAGCTGTAAATAATTCATAAGAACTTACATAAGATCTTACATAAGTTCTTACGTAAGATCTTACATAAGATCTTGCATAAGATCTTACGCAAGATCTTATGTAAGTTCTTTGTTGATAACCAAATATAAGTTCGTGTTAAAGATCTTACATGAGATCTGGTATAAGATCTTATGTAAGATCTTACGTAAGAACTTATGTAAGAACTTAAATAAGAACTGTTATAAGAACTTATGTAAGTTCTTATGAATTATTTACAGCTGGGGTGCGGGTGTGCGTGGCTTGCTGCGCTCAGGGTAGATGAGTTTGTAGCGTTGTAGGTCGGAAGGTGAAGCTCGTGGCTGCGAAGTGGCCGAGTAGTTCGCTCGCTGCTGCAGTCTGGATCCTCTATTCCTCAGAATGATACACCTGACGACAGAGCAGGACTCAGCCGTCGGTGCTCAGTCCGATGAAAAAGGGTATCTCGAGACAATGTGGTGCTCCAGACGATACACCGGACGACGTGGCAGAACTCAGCCGTCGGTGCCCAGTCTATATGAACGGTGTCGAGATAGCGTATAAGCTCTCTTCGATGCTCCTTCATTCGCAGTCCCGGAGCAACAGGCTGAACCCACTTTGTCAAGTCACTATCGGTAGCTCTAATGATAGGTGGGGGTTCGCTATCGGCCCCCACCCCCCTCCCCACACAGGGCACACGGCACATCACACACAATTATACAACTACCTCCCCCTTTTGTGCATTTTTTCAAACAAGTGACAAAACTATGAAAGACTCATTGAACATCCAGGAGCACCTGATACAAGAAGAATGCGCAGCGACAAACATAAACTTAAGTACTAAGATAACTTTTACACTGAAGAGGTGTGAGCAAAGGGGGTGCGCGAAATAATAAAACGAGTATTTTCAAGTTCGACCAAAAGTTTATTTAATAAGACTGCCGACCGACGTAGAACACAACTGATACAATATACAGACTTTACAGACTTACAACCGACTTATCAAACAAAGACAATAAATCTAGAACCGACGAGAGGTGTAGAAGGCACGGTGGCTTACACTGTACTGACTACAGGGCCCGCAAGTATCACCTTGCCTGTGGCGCTGTCTTACACACTATATATACTGCCTATTGAAAAATCGTATATGCCAACACTTCCTCCCGACTTAAGATAGCTAAGTATATTAGACAAAAATTATAATTTAAAATAGATAAATAGATAAATAAATGTGTGTTCTTGACTCGGCTCCACGGCTCTGGGAATGCACCCAAGTAGTCCATGAGTCGGTCCACGGCTCCTTTATCGCCTATCTGAAACAGAGACAACTTATCAGTTACCAGTCAGAATCGCAAAAGCTGTTCGCGATTCTGCTAGCAAATTTTTCATGGAGCTCGATCGGTAGAGGTTTTGTGAATATATCGGCCATCTGTTCTTTAGTGTTCAGCCATCTGACGTTTACTGTACCATAATTTACATATTCTTTAACATAATGCTCATGAATTTCTGTCATATGTCTTAATTTACAACTACCTATAATTTTAGCATTTTGCTCAGCTGCCTTATTGTCGCACCATAGATCTGCTGGACACAAAGTATTATTCAGTATGATTTTAATCGAATTATCAACTGCCATCAGTTCTCTACATGCTTCACTCAGTGACACATACTCTGCCTGACATGTTGACAAAGACACATACGTTTGTTTGTGAGTTCTCCATGCCACTGAGTCTCCGAAGATTTTAATTACGTAACCACTTGTGGTTAGAGACCCTTTACAGTCGCCAAAACTGGTGTCGGAGAATGCTTCCAGCCCTTGCTGCCTTCCACAATATCTTAGACCATAAGATTTGGTCCCTGCCAGATACCGAAACACTCTTTTAACCATATTCCAGTCTTCGTTAGTCGAACTTATTTGATGCCTGCTCAGCACATTCACTGCATAACTTATATCCGGACGTACAGTATTAGCAGCATATAATAAGCTCCCAACAGCCTCCCGGTGGGGAACACTTTCAGTCGATCTGGACTCATTCAAGTCAATCTGCCTTTCTGATTGCTCTCTTTGTTTTCATTGTTGATTTAACACGTGACCTGTGACCATAGGAGTTTTCACTGGCTTAGAATCATCAAAACCAAACTTTTTAAGTATCTTATTTATGTAATAGGTCTGAGTTAAAGTTAGAACTTGGTTTTCTCTGTCTCTTCTGACTTCAATGCCTAGAAACGATTTAACTTCTCCTAGGTCAGTCATTCCAAACTCACTTTGCAGTTTTTCCTTCACAGACTTCAATTTGCCAGTATCATTACTTGCTATAAGCATGTCATCAACATAGAGAACCAATATCAGGATTTTATCTGCCTCGTGCCAAGTAAATAGGCAAGGTTCCAAGATGTGAGATCTTAGACCTATTTTCGTTGCTGCCTCAGAGAATCTTTCATGCCGTTTTTTCGGACTGACTTTAAGGCCGTAGAGGGCTCTCTGAAGCTTGCATACCTTGCTTTGTTTTTCCAGATCGGAACAGACCAAACCTTCTGGTAACTCCATATATATATCTCGTCGTCAAGGGTACCATTAAAAAATGCCGTTTTAACGTCAAGCTGACATGTATCTAAATTTAATTTATTGATTACAGCCAAAGCAGTCCTTATTAAAGTCAGTCTTGACACCGGGGCGTAAGTCTCCATAAGATCATACTCATTTTTATCTTTAAAGCCCCGTATAACCAGCCGTGCTTTGTGTTTCTCACATCCTTGAGCATCAACTCTATTGAAAATAACCACGTGGTTTTACCACGTGGTAAACCACATAGTTTTACCACGTGGTTTACCACGTAGTTTTTGTCTCAAAATGCCACATGGTTTTTAAATCAGGTGGTTTTGTAATACCACGTGGTTTTTTTACCAAGAAGCTTAATAGTTTTCACAAATATTACCTTCTTCTTCCTAGTTCTATTGATAAATTTTTTTTTGTCTTGTTATATACTATCGTAATAAATACTTTCACAAACAATTTTCTCAGCGATTTCTGTTCGAACATTGAAATTTCTATTGAAAAAAATCACTTGGTTTCACCACGTAGAAAAACCATGTTGTACGCCATGTGGCTTCGTATTATAAATCACGTGGTTTTGTTTCAAATTAACACAGGGTTCTAAAAACCACGTGGTTTTACAACTATGTGGTTTTTAAAAACCATGTGGTATTTTTAGACAAAACCACGTGGTTTATGATACAAAACTACGTGGTTTACCACATGGTTTTTCTACGTGGTAAAACCACGTGGTTTTTTTCTATAGAATCTTTAAGTTAAGATTCTACTCAAGAGGCATTAAGGAATACTATTAGTCTAGATAATGACCTTTGTATTTTTTCTGTACATTAATTGACTTAATAACTTACTAACGTACTAGAAAGCTACGTATGCTTTCTTATGAAAGACTCCGATTATTGCGCGAGGATAAGTTTTTTTAATCTACGTAATAAAAATATCAAGCGATTGTTTACGAAATGTTTGAGTACAAACTCTTCAACTTTTTTAATATCCGTCATTGTATGATCCACTGGAGGGTCTCTTTACTTATACAACTTGATTTTATGGATCCTGTACTCGCAATTTTATAATAGATGCTAAGGCATAAGAGTCTTCATGACTATTGAGACATACTATTAACGTATGATTTATACTTTAATACGTATGTATAATAAAGGATAGAAAGAATAGTATACAGTAAAAAATTCTGGATGGCAAAAAATATAAAAAGTATTATTTATTACATAAAACATAATTATGTCTTATCAATTACATTTTACAACAACTATACCTTGGAGATCATGATAATTATTATTTTAACAGTAATAATAAACACTAATAAATAATAATAAATACTTAAGTGAGAGAGTAAACTTATCAACTAACGAATGCCCATGAAAAAATAATTTATAAGAACTTATATAAGATCTTAGGTAAGATCTTATGTCAATTCTTATATACAAACTTATATGAGCTTTTCTTTAAGAACTTACAATTGATTATCGACCAAGAACTGACATAAAATCTTACATAAGATCTTATGTCAGTTCTTACGGAAAAAAAATTAATAAAAATAAAAAAAAAGTCTGAAAGTGAGATTCTTACACGGTCTTACCGCCTTCTACGGTGTTACCATCCGTACGATAAAATCAATAATGGGGTTTTGAAGAACTTTCTATAAATTTTTAGAAGAATAAATAAATAAATATAATCTACAAGTTTTTCAAAAATGCATTAAAAATAATTCAAAACACCATTTTTGGGGTTATCATACGGATGGTAATACCGTAGAAGGCGGTTATACCGTGTTAAAATATTATTTTTAGATTTTTTTTTTAAAACTTTTATTAAGTTTTTTTTTTCCATTAGGACTGACATAAGATCTTATGTAAGTTCTTATTTCAATTCTTGGTCGATAATTAATTGTAAGTTCTTAAAGAAGATCTTATATAAGTTCGTATATAAGAATTGACCTAAGATCTTACCTAAGATCTTATATAAGTTCTCATGAATTATTTTTTCATGGGTGTCCTGCGAGTTTTTCGTAAAAAAAAGCATCTCAGTCCTCAGAGCTACTTGATGTGGAACTAGAATCACTTTGGTCCGTAACATTTTCTTTATCCTCACTGAAGTCATCTAAAAAATTATAATTATTAACTATATATGTCAAATTAACCATACTTTCAAATTATACCTCGTTCCTGAATCTTTTTGGCTTCTAATTCTTTTTTAATGAGGGAGTTTATGTAGTCCCCAAGAATTCTTTTCCAATTTTTTTTAAATTCCTGCCTTTTGCGTGACTCCTTAACTTTGTCATCCAAAAATGAGAAAAAGAATTCTAGAAAATGGTGAATTATCATTATAAATGAATGGTATACTTTTGTCATATTATTTTGAAATTACAGTTCAATGATACTTTCTCCCGAATTTTCTGACACGCCTTTAACTTGCTTTCATGTTTAAAGTAAAATTTTCAATACTAAGAGGAATGTTATTGCAAAACAATATTGCTTCAAAAAAATTGTTTTCCAATAATATAGTAAACATGTAGTTACACTCATCGTGGTTCGCTATTTTACAAGATACAGAAAAATGTTTTGCAAAAAAAAGCTTCACACAAATATAGGGGATTAGATGCCAGAACCAGGTTAATAAACTATAAAATGTTTAAGTCAATACTTGATACCGAAAAATAATCTTTAAATTAACACGTTTCACCTCTTAGTATAAGAGAGACCTATTGTATTGTATAAACAGTAATTTCACATCCACACTATGCTTATCTAAGACTATTTTGTTTGAGTAAATGGTACGTACTTTTTAAAGCAGCCTTTTTTCGTGGAGTCAACGGCTTACGAGGTGATCTGTCACTCAAGCGTTGCTTGGCTTTCTTTAAATTGACAGCTCTGTTCATAAGATCGTGACTTCCCCAAATTGATCTAGCAGTCTTTTTTAAAAAAAGTGCTGGTTTTGTTACGTCTCGCACATCTTTGTAGGCTTCATGGGTTATATTCACATCGTAGTATAAGTGAAACCATTTTAGCTGCAATCAATACATATAAATTAAATTGTCATTTAGTTATACAAAGCACTGGTATGTCAAACATTTAAAACAATAGTAAATTAATTTAATATTTCACTATTATATTCATTTCAATATTAATAAGTAAACGGAGTTGGTGACCCGTTGGGAGCTAAGGTAAGAAAATAAACACATCAATGTGCTTACTTTTTCTCTGCAGATTATAGTATAGCGATGTTTTTCTGGCTCTTTATGCTAGCCCTATCAGGCTCAACAAACTGTACACACAATTTTAGAGATGACTATTTAAAATACATACAACTAGAAATGACAAGATGTTTTATATTACCTTTAAACTTATACGCAAATAGCTTAGTACATGTAATAACGATAGTTTTTCAGATAATCCAAGTATTAAAAAAAAAATTTTTTTTGTAATCTCATTGACAAAGCAATTTTATTACAAAGCACCCCTAATAACAGTGCAAAACAAAGTAAGAAAGTTACTACCAAATAACCGTGACATAATTATTTTCATCAATTAACACATTACGATTCGATTAAAAAACTAAGCGTATAACAACAATAATGAAATTCATAGTACTAATGTTAATTACAGTTAAATGTTCAGCATCTATTTTACTTCTACAATTGGTATTGGGATCCGAACAACGGTTGGGGTGGGAGTAGACAAAGCGTAGGCTAGCCTCGTGTCGAAAAACCACCACTTTATGTAAATTGAGATGAGCTATTAACAGTGTCGGCATCATTTGCATCCCAATACCTTATATTACAAATAACTATTTATGAATAAGAACCTTTTTTCAACTTGATGACGTTAGCACTTACCAAGTTTTAAAGAAAAAGTTAAGATGCGTCATTGATTTGGGCAAGGACAAAATAATAAAAGGCAAAGTGACTAACGCTGTATACAAATTCCAATGTCAAAACTGCCTAACATCTTAGACAGGTGGAACTAAATGAGCCTCAGAAGTTCGTATCACTGAACGTCGAAACATGAAATCTAGATCTGTGGTTTTCTCATATCAACTCACACAAGGCCATAAATTTGATTAGGACAACATTAGCTTGATAGAGAACGTAATTACAAAAAAAGACTTATTTCTTAGATAATCCACATAAAATTGGAGAAAAACTGCGTTAATTAAATGAACGATATACGTTTTTTGAATTAAATTTATCTGCAGTTTGAAAGGTACAACAGCCACTACTTGTTTTATATTGACTTCGTTTTCTTTGTTATTTTATAAAAGCAATTTTGTCGTTTGGTGTATTAAAGAGTACTATCTACGTTATACCAAGTTAATTTAGACGGCACGTCGTACTTAAGGCTTGGAAACTCAAATATTTAAATAAAGGTCTCTTACTATTTCAGGGGAGGCGTTTCTTTAACCGCCAACATTGCATAAGAAGCTGCAATTTAACATACAGAATGTTATACGTTTCGGAAACGTATAACCCAAGGACTAAGTAACGTTTCAGAAAATTATAAATATATGTGACTGCATGACTCAGCCTAATACATAACGTACCGTCTAGTTGAAATCTATATGTATGCATAGTGCAGGGCTACTTTTAAAAAGAAAATAATTCTTAATATTATTTAAGCTTCATTTTTATTTTTTAAAAAAATGCCAGTTACAGTAAAAAGGAGAACAAAATAAGGAAATCGGTCTGTTACAGAAGGGGAGCAGTTAGCCTAATTGACCAGAGTGAACGAGAAAACCGGCTTACATTTGATGTCTATGAAGGTAACATTTCTGTACCACATTTTCCTACTTTATTTCACATCTCAACGTTTCATCGCCCTCACAAAAAAAATCTACATGGATTGGGTTTAAATGAGCTAGGTCTATGAAAATACAAATATTTGTATATGCAAATCCATACAGATTTTTAATCATTTATTTTGAAAAAAAAAACCTTATGGATTTTTTTGTAAGGGCTATCATTCTTCCTCTCACATATTTCTATACGGAATCGAGAAAAATAATTTCTCTCTTCCTGTCACCTGCATAAAATAGTTATTGAATTGTGTGGTGTTAGATGTCGTATCTACAAGCTATATTAAATTAGTTTGTACTTTTCAAAATTTAATTTTTTTAATTACTAAATTTGAAGTTAAACAAAAAAGTGACTTGCCAAGGTTATATATGTCACTTTTTGTTGTAGCTGATCATACATGTTATATTCATTGTTAGTTAGTACACCTCTATAATAATTATTCAATGTCACAATTACATTACGTATTGATAAATTAATACAACGTACCTTTGGACCATTCACAGGGCTACGCGGAGTTTGCTCCCATTTCTTTTTTGGTGATCGAATTTTATATTCCTTATAGTTATCACTTTCGTAATCATCCTCGCTATCGGACACTTTCCTTGCTTTTTTAGAACTCTTTTTTTTTTTGCTTGTCTTGGATTTTTTTGTTGATAACTTGGCCTTCACGTTTCTCTGATTACTAGATTGACTTGAATCTTCAGAACATATTTTTTTGGAAACATTTATATAGAACATATAACAATTATTCATAACAGTAGACGTAAATTTATATTTTAAGAAGTACCACAGTGGTATGATCAGACATTGCCTATGGCACTACGCGCTTCAAGATAGAAAACATAATAATGGATAACTATTGATACTGAAGTATCTTTAACATTCTTGTAATTTTTAATTAGTACCAGTAATAATAAAATTACTAATATTCTATTGATAACTATCCATTAAAACCATAGCGAATGTCTGATAATACAATAGCCATGATACCATACACTTAAAACCTTTTTGTACCTTGCGAAATACTATTTATAGATGACGGCGATGTTGCCCTCTTTTTTGTATTATGCGAAGATGCTGGCTCTACAATCTTATCGTCTGCGTCGTATACGTCATTGAAAATAAGAATTTATAACATTATTAAAGGTACATTATTGAAAGTGTTATTTTTTACAAAATCTGCTAATTTTTTTAAGTTATACTTCTATTGGCACGTTATGTGCTGGAGAAAATCAACGATTTTAGAATTCTGACTTTGATAAGTTATGTGACGGAACTGATTTTTCCATTTTACCCCCCCTTCCGCGACCTATCTCATCCCGTCTTACTACGCTGTGCCAGTACCCTCTACAACTCTTCTCACCACGCTTTGTCTCACCACGCTGTGCCAGTCCCATACAAACCATACCATATCACCCTACATACGTGAAGAAACTAAATTTTAAAATTTATGGTTTAAATTATTTTCTTCTTTTTTTACTTATTCTCCTTAAAAAATTCACTTTCTTCGAGATTTGAATACTAATTGATAAGGTTTGATTGTAAATAATAAAATTTGATAAACTATTTATTTGATTAACTAATGTTTAATAGAAATTTTTGTTTTAAAACAATTTTTTTTGCAGCAGTTTTTATCTATAAATTCATTAAATTTTCATCAACTTTTAATTGAAAAGATCAGATACTGGCTGTTAATTACATTGATTTGATTTTTAATTATATTCATTATTAAATAATTCATTTCGTTATATAATTTTTTCTTAACTTTACAAACCTTTTCATTAGTAACAACTATTGTATATATTATTGAAAATTTATTTTTCAAGAAAATTACTACAGATCTAACTGTATAATGTAACTGCAATCAAAAAAGAACTGGACAAAATACTTGAACCAAGGCTTATCAGGTTGCTGGAAATGTATCAGATTAAGGATGTTTCTAGGAGCATTCTAGACTATAAAAAATTGACTTATTTGAGTGCTGAGAAAAGTAAATATGAGCACAAAAGAATTTTAAGAGTATAGTAAAAATAGATTACAATTTAAATATTAAAAAATGATTTGTTTCGAGCATTATGTATATAAAATACTGTCAACATTAGTCGACTTGCAAAAACTTTTAATTGCCGTCTGCTACAAATACATTGATTTAGTCAAGGCATAGACGTTGTGGACAATGAGTTTTTTATACTACCATCAAAGAAACATGTAGAAAACTTATTATTTTATAATAAAGATTAGATGGGCTAACGTTTGTACAATAATAATTTACGTTCAACATTTTGAATTTTTCTTGGACAAAAAATTTTACTATAATATTGTACGTGCGACCTCGGTTGTAGAAAGTCAGCAAGAGTCGTGTAAGTGGAAAATTAAAGAGAAGTTAAAGTAAAGTAAATGGATGTAGTGAGATTAGTAATCGAAAGTTAGAACAGAAGTGTTGTGAAAATGGGTGCAGCACAGTACAGAAAAGTATTTGCCTTTGGAAAACTGAAAATCACTAAGAAGCAAAAAGTTAAAGAAATAAAAAACTGAAAAAGTTGCTGTAAAGATGAAAAAACAGCGAAAACAGTGGACAGGTGAAAAAGTAAAAAAGTAAGGTTAGAAAGGAGAGAAACAAGAAGAGAGGTCACGTCTCGAAGTTAGGTCGATAAAGAAGTTGCGCAGTAGATAAGGAAGACATTTACGTGAAAAATAGTGAATAATTTAAGAAGTAGTGTAAGGAACAGATAGTGGAGGGGAACGTGTAACAAATGGGATGACTTCAGATATATGAGTAGCTGATAAAGTAGGTCCCGTTGTTGTAGACAGTTGGTAAGAAAGATACCTGAATTAACTGGGGTCAGTAAACAGAACGCTGATATACCAACAGTAGTGTCATTAACAAAGATATATACATATATATTACCGACAGGGCAGGAAATACTAACAAAGGCAGGAATAAGTGTAAACATGAGGAATCACGCTCAGACTACCCTGAATTTTCAAAAAAACGGCAAGGGTTGAGAAAATGATGATAGGATGAGCAGAATGTTGAAGCGATTAGAAAGCATATTCGAATTGTAAGTCAGATTAGAAAAAAAGAGAGAAAGAATTGAGAAAAGACAGATTGAAATGGGATAAAAAAAAACAGGAATGGCTGGAACACAAGAAATCTCTACAAGAGAGAGTTAGTGAACTAGAATGAGAAAAAGAAAAAGGTGAAAGAGAAAAAAAGATAATATAGTATTTAAAGAGGTATCTATTGAAAAAGTCAATTTAGAAAAAAAAGTGGAAGAATATATGCACAGAAAAAAAAATGTCTAGGTTAAAGCAGGGAAGGCTAGTCAAATAGTTATTAATAAAGGAAGAAGAGCGAGGAAATCAGTGATAGTAGAAGTAAGAAACAAGGAAGTGAAGGATAGCGTTATAGAGAACAAGAAGAAACTGGAAAAAGGGATATACGGAGACTCGTATATTAAAAATAATCTAACTGGAAAAGAAATGGAAATTTAAAAATTGATAGTGGATGAATCCAAAAAGGAGAGAAACAATGGAAAAACCACAAAAGTGGGTTGCATGAAAATAATGATTTATGAGCAATGGCTTAGGTACAACGAGTGGAGTGGCAAATTTTCGTAAGATAGAAGGAAGATTAAAGAAAAGAATACGAAAAAGTCACAAAAATAATGGGTGCAAGAAGAGAAACAGGTGGAGGAAAGGAGTAGACGTAATATAAGTGTCTGCGTTTGGAATATAGTAGATGTATTAAATAAGAATAGTGAAGTGTGGAAATATTCAAATGACTTCGATATGATAATGTTGGTGGAAATGTGGTTAGAAAAGGATAAATGGACGGATCTAGTAGGTAAGATGTCGAGAAAGTTCAAATGGAATTTCGTATCAGCAGTAAGAGAACATGAGAAAGGAAGAGCAAAAGGAGGAATAATTACATGACTTAACAAAAAAATGGAGAGCTAGAAATTCGAAGTATGAAATGAAAATATAAAATGCAAGATTAAATATGGAGAACAAGAGTGGAAAATTATCGAAGTATATAGTCAAAAGGTTACAAAAACGATGAAAATTATAGAAAAAAATATAGGAGGGTAAGAAACTGGAAGTGTATTTTTAGTAGGAGATTGGAACGCGAGAACCGAAAGAAAAGAAGAATGAATTAACGAAACAGACTGGGAAAGTAAAAAAGTAGAAATAAGGAAATCCAAGAATGAAACAATAAATGAGTAAGGAAAAAGGTTGCTCGGGCGGATAGGGATGTACTAGGGGAAAGACTAGTAGAGATGAAGGTGAGTAAAAGATAAGGAAATAGAATTATGAATATTTATAAAGAAACAAGGAATGTAGTTATAGTAGAAGAAGTAATATCAGAGAAATTTTTGACTAAAAAAGGAAGAAGACAGGGATGTCTCTTGAGCCCAACTTTGTTCAACGTACACTTGGCAGTCCTGGATTAAGTACTAAAAAAAGGGCAAGTAGGTGGATGTAGTAGGGGAACTGAAAAAGTGTGGTGCCTCTTGTATGCAGATGACATTGTGCTAATAGCTGACAAGGAAGAGGAATTAAAGAAAATGTTAAAAAGATTAAAAAGTATACTGAAAAAAAAAAAAAAAATTATCTTAAGTGATACAAAAACAAAAATCCTAATGTTTGAAAAAAGAAAGAAGAACAGAGTAAGGAAATGGGGAGAAAAAGATTTAGAAGTAGACAAAATAAAATATCTTGTATAAATTCTACAGAAGAATGGCACTTGTGGAGGACACATGGATGAGAGAATGAGAAAAGCAATATGTGCTATGTGCTAGAAAAGTGTATAGAGTATAGGTGAGAGAATATTCAAGAACAGTTACAACAGGAGGAAGAAACTTTTTACAGCACTTGTGGAAAGTGTAGCACTATTTAGAGCAGAGATATAGGGGTGGGAAGAAGATAAAACGCTAGAAAGTGTGCAAAGAAGATACCTGAAGTGGTACTGGGATTGGATAGTTACACCCCAAACAACATAGTAGAAGAAGAGTGTAAAATGAAGAAGCTAAAAATAATAGCATTAAGAGCGCTTAAATTTAAGGAAAAAATCAGAGACTCAAATATAAAATAAGTGAAAGAAGGTATAAGAGAACAAGACAAGGACAAAGTAGGAGTTAATATAATATAATATAATATAAGAAGAGGATCAGAAAAGAGACTAAAAATTTTAAAAGAGGAGAATGTAAAAGTAACAAGATACATAAAAGAAATAGAATTTAAGGAGAAAATAAAACAAAAAATAATGGCCAGTACAGAACAGAAGGGAAAAAAATGGAGAAGATGTAAAATTTAAGATACAACAAATTATACAGATACGTCAAAACAGAGAAAGAACTAGAGTACCTAAAAAAGGATGTGACAAGTAAATATAGGAGGCTGATAGTAAGAGTAAGATGCAGAAATGAGTGTAAAGGGAAAGAATACTGAAAAGAAGATAAAGAACAGATGTGTAGACTGTGTCAGGAGGAAAAAGAGGATAAAATACATACTAAAGATGTGTGGAAAAACAAGGAGTGGAGAAAAGATAGAAGAAGTTCTAAGCCAAGAGTATTGAGACAAATTATAAAATAAACTAACAGAAGATGCCAGAAAATTGTTGAAACAATAAGAAGAAAAAGGAAGAAACGAAGAGAAAAGAAAAAAGTTTGTAAAAAGTCTAGTTCTTATCTATATATACATATATATAAAAATTAATTTTTAGTTTCGTTTACAAGCTATTAATTTTAGTTGTTTAATTTAATTTCAGTTGATTTTCTGTAAATTATAATTTGATTACAATTAAATTTATTTTGTTTATGGAAAGATAACCTAGAAAAGATGAACTTTTAATAATATTAATAATATAGAATATGCAAAGTTGTAAGAAATGTAACGGAAGCCCTCCAAACCCGAAAGGGACGGAGTATGAAATAAATTCTAAAAAAATAGTATGTGCGACCTTTTACAGTATAGCAACCACGTCAAGTTGGTGTATAAATTTAGATTTATGTAAATTACGAGGATATTGGTGTAAAATAATGATTAGAAATTAAGAGAAATTTTAGGGACCTAATTGCCGGACTTTATGTGCACTCAACTTGGACCATTACGCGTGGCTTTTGAAGACAAGGGAGTTTAATCTTTTTGATTTCACAACATTTTTTTATCAATTCAAGAGAAAACATTATGGAAATGTACGTAGAGTTGGCTTACCATTTTTTGAAGAACCATCATAGTTAGGTAAAATAGATCCGCATATAACATTGTCCCCAGGAAAATCTATTAAATCATTGCCTTGTAAGAGATCATCGTAAGCGGGAGAAGAATTTTTACTACTTGTAGCGAACAGTTCTTTTCTACACGAAGGTGCTTGAGATGCACTATCTTTAGTTCCAATCGCATTCAAAAGTTTTGTATTCATTTCCTCTAATAAAAGCAATTTTGTTTGAAGCACAAGGTTATCTTTTTGTAGCTGTACAACCTGGGACTGTTGTTCGGTAATCTTGTTTTCCTTCTTCTGAAGATCTTGTTCAAGTGACTTTAATTTACTTTCAAATTGTTCCTTCCATTTTAAAGTGTCCTCAAGCCGTATTTGGGGAATTTTCATTGCAACTGATGCACTACTTTTTGTCTGTTGTAAAGATTCTAATTTGTTATCAATATCTTTGTTCCACTGGGTATCTTCTGCTGCTTTCTTATCCAGCTATAACATTTAAAAATTCTGCACTTGCTATTTTAGAGTTCAACAAACATTTTGTCCACCCATTAACAGTTCATGATGCAATGCTTATATTAATTAAATTTTATATTCCTTTTTTTTTAACGGGTAACTGACAAAATATACAATCTTATCTAACAATAAAATTATTTTGAATGGAGCGTCGCATAATACAACTAGGTATTCAAGATGATATACAACATAATATCAAGTATTTAAATAAAAAGGTACTTTAGCAATCCAACTTATTCGAACACACGTTAAAGTTAGCGTAAGATCGTTACACATCATTAGTAAGTAATGATGAGGTTGATATACAAATTGGTATACAGCTACATAATTGTTAAATAGAGACTTCGTCAAATTTTGGAAAAGCTAGGAAACTTGGGAGGCTAAATATACAAATTTAGAGGCTATATAACTAGTATAGATTTTTTATCTATAATTTATCGAGCTTCTATTGACTTCAAGTGTAATTTCAAAATAGTGCCCCCTAACAAAGAACTTACAAACGTTTGATACTGCTTATTATAACATTTGCTTTTCTATTTTTTTGGTATATTAAAAAAAATATTCAGTGATCTCCCACCATTTTATAAAAGTTAACAAGAATGCCTACGACTTTAATGAATCAAGAAGCACATGTCCAAAATCGCTTAAGGGTATTCAGTATATCGGCCAGAGTTTCTGCTTTACCAACTTCTCCCTTGTTACAAATTATGATTATTAACTAATTATCTAGCGTTTCAAATAAAAAATAAGGAGATGAACCCCCATGCTGGCACTTTGAGGAATCAATCAAGCCCAAATTTAGTGAAATCCGTTGCAAATTGAGAGAGAAAAGTTAAATTTCCTGATCATGCAAGAGTGTGTCAGTGTACATAATCTGAAATGCAACTTATTTCAAAACGTAATGCATTGAATTATCTGAAAGTTTGACAGAACCTCTAAAAAAAGACAAACACCAGTCCTCTCAGAGTTTTTCAAAATATATAGTTCAAACTTTGACCTTACTCAACATTTGCAGATTTAAAGGTTATGTAATACTATTTACGATAAATATCAATTTTTGAAACTCAATAATTGCAAAACTACAAGAAGATCCGCGATTACTTTTTTATTTTAGAGACCCAGTTTTGATTTCAGATAATTTAATGCATTTCTTAATGAAAACAGTTAAATTTTAGATTATGCATTCTGACACACTCTTTTATGATCAGAAAATGTAGCTTTTCTCTCACAGTTTGCAAAGGGGAGATTTTAATTTGGGCTCCATTTACTTCTAAAAGTGCCAGCTTGGGGGCTTTTCTCCTTATTTTGGATTTAAACTGCAATATAATTAGTTATTAACCATAAATTCTCACAATAGAGAAGTTGGTGTAGTAGAAACTCTTATCGATATACTGAATGCCCTCAACAGAAAATCACACAAGTGTGAGAAAGGTAGAGTATATACACAGCTATAGAGCGCATTGCTTTGACTATAGCCAGATATGTAACTACGTTAAATCACTTTATAGGGGCTTTAATCGTGATAGATAGTGCCAGCAATAATAAATAGAACATAAATAAGAACACGAAACCGTCAAATGCCACCTTTTATAAGGATGCGATAATTCCCTGAAAATAAATTTAGAAATGATGTATTAAAGGTTATCCTAAGAAGGAAAAAATAATGACAGCCTACAAGCAAAAAAAATTGAAAGAATCGAGTCTAGAAAAAAAGAAAATGATCTGTGGTTAAGAAGTAATTAAAAGTAAAGGGGTAAATAGCCAAATAAGTGTAAAATATGAAACAGCAAATGCATGTTACCAGAAAGTATTGAGATAAAAAAGATACTGCAAAATAAGAAGCAAATCAAACGGGAGAAAATTATTCTTACCAGAGTATATTCCATACTGTTTATTTTGTTTGATAAACATGACGTAGCGGAAAAATATCAGAACAAATAATTGGTAAGTCTATCAAGTGGTTATTAAAGGCTTTAACAAGGGAATTTCACATAAACAGTTAACTTTTACTGCCACAATTTATACTAATACTTTTCCTTTACTTGAGATTGCATAGTTATACTCACTATTCCGAATTTCTTAGCGTTAGATTCTTCACAATTTTCTTCTTGTCCATCGTTGTAATCGTCTAAAATAGTTTTGGATAACGCTGAAAAATGAGGGCGTTTTCTTTTTACCCTTTCTACATCCAATTGTCCACCTAATAGAAAAATTAAACAATATTACTACACTTTCCTACATGGTATAAGAAAACTACGTTAAAGATAAGTATTTCTTTGTTATTTGTCCATAACAAGGCATTTGTATATTATATGCATACAACACCTAACCTATAGTGCTTATGTTTTACAAATCAACAATTTTGACGAACCCTTTTAACAGTAAACGCTTGATATCCATTTTTTTTTATCTCGATTTTTCTATGTTTTACAGCAAATGCGTGTACGCTGTCATATTGCATAATACGGTTTTTATGTGTGATTGGAAGTACACAGAAAAATTCAGTACCGAGGAAAGGTCCAACTGAAAATTAGCCACAATGTTTGAGGGCATTCAGTAAATTAGCCGGAGCTCCTACCTTATCAACAGCTTTACCATAGTATATTTTAAAAAATTATTCATTATGTAGCTAATTTTATGCAAAATTATGTGAAGAGACACAAAGCTAGTACTTCAAAGAATGGTTTAACTCCTTATTTATTATAATCCATTAAGAATTGAAGCTCAAAAGTTGCATCGCGTAATTGTAAAAGACTACTAAGGTTCTTATAGCCTACGATGCAACTTTCAGAATCACGCGTTGCAACTTTTCAGCTTCAATTCTCAATGGGTTACAATAAATTAGGAGTTAAATCATTCTTTGAAGTACCAGTTTTGTGTCTTTTTCTATTATTTTGCATACAATTACCTATGCGATTAATAATTATTAGAAATATACTATGGTAAAGCTGTTGATAAGGTAGAAACTCCAGCTGATTTACAGAATTCACTAAATAATTAATTTTAAGGAGGCTCCACACGTACATCGAAGTACCTTAGAAATGGCTGAAATGGAAATCTATGATTGATTAGTATTCATTCCGTTACCGTAGAAAATTTTGGCATGGGTTACTGCAAAAAATTTTGAGAAAAATACGTTTTAAGTGAGCGTCTTATGCAAAGACTCTTATGGGGACTGGTCGCTTTGCCACCGGAAGTTGTATTATAACTTACTCAAATCACCTTACGCATCATCAAAATTAAGTGATTTATAGTTGAAATAACGATTGTGTCAATTAAACGCAAGAAAGATATACATTGCTGTGGATGTTATTTAGATATTTCCCTTGAAGTTTACATAAAAGGAAAAATGAAGGTTAGAGCGTCGTCTGCAAACGCGCGCCACACTGAAGTCGTTTAAAAAAAACTGATAATATAATGAACAAATGTATTTTTCGACCTTAAAATTTTGATTTTATTGAATAGTGTACATGAGATTAAAAAAACAATTTTTTACCAAATTTTACAACTACGATTTCATTTTTATATGAGAATTGTGTTGTATAAATAACATAACATCTTTGGTAAGAATCAAACTTCAAATGTATCAATAATACTTAATAAATATTTTTACCTATCAGCAATTTTTTTTTTAAAGTATTGACTGATACTAATCTTTTTTTTCATACTTACCTTGCCTTTCATTCGTTTGCATTGATTGGGATTAATTTAGTGAGGAAATTTTATAGACACTTTTTTATTGATTTACATGAAATAGCGTTATAAAAAAAAAGATATGCCTATGTAAACATTTAACAGACGAAGCATTTGCTCTTCTCTGCACAGGAAGTAACATAGACATGTAACTATGGTTACGTTACGCGCTGACTGTATAGCTATTGTCACGTGCTGTTACTGCTATCATATGACATGTTGTTTTTAATATTTGGGTTTTAGCCTCCTTACATCGTACATTTTAAAATTTTAGTTCAAATTCCAAAAATACAAAACTTTTAAAAATTACAAATAAAAAAAAAATTTTTGAATCCGTGGATCGTCAGAGCTCGACAGACCGTCTTTATATTAAATTGATTTATATTAAATTCGATTATAAAGAAGTTCAATAATTAAATAAATGCGAATGAAAAGATTTTAATATTAAGTAATGAATCATCATATATTTTTGTACAGTATCATTGTACAGTATCTTAATTCTTAAACGATTATTTTTTTAAGTAAAAAGAGGTTTTTTACAAGTTATTGATATCACATTGAGTGACGCCAACATGTTTTTAACAATAACAAATAATGTTTGCACATCCATCCACATTCCATAGACATGTAACTCTTTCTGGTTTCTGGTTAAGTTTTTACTTCAAATTTAAAAAGATAATTAAAAATGGAAAATAATCCAAGTATTTTTTTTTATATCGACAAACTCCAGTTTGATTAAGTGTTACATGTGTAGGGCATGGGGTTAAGACTCCGTTCCACTTTTTTTTCGCGAGATAGCTATGTGTTTGAAGTTTCGAACGTTGGAGCCCAACGAATATCCGAAAAAAAAGTCTTTTGTTTTTGCTGTCAATAATTCAATAAACCAATGACAAAAGACGTACTTTACCATAAAAAAACTAACTTATCAACATCTAACCAGTTTAACCACAAGAAATAACAATCAGAGTAACATACGTATGAAACAGACTTCAAGCACTAAACCTTTCAGTAATACATGGTAAAAAATAGCAAAAATAGATTTTTCATCACATCTACGGTTCTAAAAATCTAATCAGTAATTTGTAAAACTAGAAAACATAACCTCAAAGAGTAAAATTCTCCTAAAACAGAATAAGAAGTCGAAAAAAAAACCACTTTTTTCGGATATCTACACCTATTAGGAGCTGCAATTAATGTAAAACAAATTAATGTAATAAGAAGGCACTAAAACGAATTCCCCTGATTTTTTTCAGAATTAGGAAACTTAACATTACCCTGCAAAAAGATCGAAAAGTTCAACAAATTAGACTATTTTCTGCCATTTTGAACGGTTATGAACCATTAGGGGGTCGTACACCGTTCCAATAATAATTTTCTATTTCTGAAAAAAATCAGGGGAATTTTTGATGATATCAACACGTTTTACATTTATTGCAGCCCCTAATAGATGTAAATGGCATTAACACTGATTTTTTTTTTTTAATTGAGAACTCATAATTTATTGGGGTTATGTTTCCGAGCGCTTACAAGGACTGCATGCACCTAGTGTGATACAAAGAGAAAAAAAAAATTATTGGAACGGTGTACGACCCCCTTATGGCTTATAACTGTACAAAAAGGCAGAAAATAGGCTAATTTGTTGAACTTTTCAACATTTTGCAGGGTAAGGTTAAGTTTCCTAATTATAAAAAAATTTGGAGGAATTCGTTTTGGTGCCTTTTCATCATATCAACACGTTTTACATTAATTGCAGCCCCTAATAAATAAAAGTAGCACTAAAACTTCTAATTTTTGAATTTTTTACAACACTGAGAGCTCATTACTAATTGAAGTTATGTTTCCGAGTGCTAAAAATAACTGCATGTATTAAGTGTGATACAAAGAGACTTAAAAAAGTTATTGGAACGGTGTACGACCCAATTGTGGTTTATAAGTGATCAAAATGGCAGAAAATAGGTTAATTTGTCGAATTTTTTGACATTTTTCAGGGTAAGGTTAGGTTTCCTAATTCTGAAAAAAATCAGGGGAGTTAGTTTTAGTGCCTTCTAATCATATTAATTTGTTTTACATTGAATGCAGCCCTAATGGATGTAGATATCTGAAAAAAGTTTTTTTTTTGACTTTTTATTTTTTTTCAGGAGACTTTTACTCTTTGAGCTTATGTTTTCTAGTGTTACAAATTACTGATTGGATTTTTACAACCGTAGATGTGACGAAAAATCTATTGTTGCTGTTTTTTAACCATGTTTTACTGAAAGGTTTAGTGCTCAAAGTCTGTTTTATTCGTATGTTACTCTGATTGTTATTTATCGTGGTTAAACTGGTTAGTTGTTGATAAGTTAATTTTTTTACGGTATAGTGCGCCTTTTGTCGTTGGTTTATTGTATTATTGACAGCGGAAACAAAAATTTTTTTTTTCGGATATTCGTTGGGCTTCAACGTTTGAAACTTTAAACACATGGATACCTCTGAGATTTTTTTCTTAGTTCAGATGGAAGTCAGCCATCCAACGGTGACGTGCATTACAGTAAATCTCTTATGTAAATCTCTAAATCAAGTTCGTTTGTTTCTCAAACTCATTTTTCTTTAAAATTTTCATCATTTTACTTTTTGTACATGGTTCCATTCACAACAAATTTATTCATTAACTGAGGAAAAAAAAGTAAAACTACTATGCACATCAACAGTGATAGAACGATAGATAAATTTTTCTTTGGTTATATAGGTGGGGCAAATAATTTTGTACTGATTAAACAAAGGGAGTCTCATTTTGTTCCATTGCAATGAGTCTTCTCTTGGTACTTCCAGTAAAAATTAGCGGGTTAAAATATAATAGCTGTAATCAAGTATAATAATTATATCACCTTTAATTATAGGTGATTCTTAGAATATTCATAGGTACGAGTGTTTGACTACATTATACAAGTCAGGTTTTATAATGTCATTGTAAATTTTGTAAAGGTAGTCTAATATTGGTATTAATTATTTTTCAAGATCTGGTTCTTATTCTGCGTTGAAAATGTAATTGCGTGTATAATTTTAAAATACAGCGTAAGGTGACTGATATAAAAATTAAAGATACAACGCTATGATTAACGTAAATTACCCGTATGCAAAGGAGTTAAATATGTAAAGTATAAAAAGTTAAAATAACAGTGACAGTTTACAGCTTTTTACGTTGCCTTTGTCGTAAAAATGTTAACGAGGAAGAAATAATAGTGGGATTCTATATTGTCTGCACTATATTATAAAGCTACGTACGGTAAAAAATTTTAAAATACTCACAAGCTAATTCGCTTATCTGAACTGGAATTTTGATTCCCTCTGGATTTTTGTCATCTGACCATATCATTGAATATAGACGTTTTTTGTCGAAGTCCAACACGGATGTGGGAATTTGGTCTTTAAACTCAAGAATTTCTTTGATCTTGATAAATTTTATTGTATTCTCATAGTCTCCTCTGAACTTTACTCTTGCATGTGTTACTTGGCCTTTCCCCATTGCTTCAGTGTCAGTTTCACTGGACATGCTTTATAGACAAAAATATATGTCGAGTTTCTTTCTTTATTTGCATAAATCGGAACTCTACATGCATTAATTTTATATGAGTAACAATTTACGTAGAATTAAACTGAAAATAGTTAATTTTTCTATTATCGGTGCTATTTGTCATTATACTTTGACAAGAACAATATAGCATGATACGCGTTAATATTGGTACATAAAAATAAACGTCATACTTACATACTTTGAGTCGTAAAAAATGACAAATAAATGTTAAGTCCACGAGTGAATTGACAAGTGTAGACTATGCAAGCTAACTTTATTAAGAATAAATTGATAGTCTTTCTCAAATTACTAAGTAGGTACCTAACTATTAAAAAACAATTTGATCACATGCAACGTGCTATACCAATTCGAATGATGAAAATTAGTTTCACGAGCTACCCACTGCCAACGTGCTGCTAACCCGTAATAAAATCTTTTGTGAAGTGCGTTCTGCACAGTTTATTATGAGCAGTTATAATCGGCAGGAATGGATGAATCTGGTCAGGAGGTGTTAACGAGACAGCACGTTAAATACGTGTCATTTTCGTAACTTATGTAATTTGTGTAATAAATGAAACGAGTGAAACTCGTGACGAGTTTCACATAAGTAAAATCATGGTTTATGGTCATAGACAAAGACTTGAGGCCTAAGGGTGGTAAAAATTTAAACCAGCCACCTCTCATCAGGAAGAGAGGGTTTTGTGTGATTATTTCATCACACTAGACGCGGAGTCGCCACGCTACAGACTGACAGACTGACATTAAGTTTTGGCGTGGAATATCTTCCCAGAGTAGAAACGTTATGATTCGTGGAGATCCGAAGTATTTGTATCATATTTTATTCTGGTGAAGTTTTGTTGGTATGTAACTAGTGCCATATGGTATTTTTTATGAACCAGCCGCAACTTAGACCTGTAAATAGATAATATCAAGTTGTAATCGTAGAATGCCATTTGTGGAAAAATTAGAATGAGTCTTGTACCCGAAAATCGACCTCTAACAATATAGATATTATAATCGTATCAATAATTTTATCTATAATGCCTCATATTTATCTTAGATAAGTATAATATAGATAAGATCAGCGTGAGATGAGCATTAGATGATTTGTATGGAAAGGTAATTTTTGTACCTTTATTGAATTCGAAAATTGCTGGAACTTTAGAAATTAATTATTGTGAAAAAATTTACTGGAAAAGTTGTGGCTTGGTTTCAGTATTTTGTAGGGGTCTATTTTTTTAAAGGTCAATTTTTGGGTACCAGATGCATTCTAATCTTGCTGCAAATGTTATTATATAAGACAACTTTATATTTTCTATTTATTGGACTAAGCTGCTGCTAGTTTATAAAAAAAGACCATATGGAATTATTCGAATACCAACAAAACTCTTCACCATAATCAAATATGACTAAAATATTTTGCATTTTCATAAATCCCAAGGTCCTTTTAATTCTGGTGAGAGTGGCGGCAGGTTTAGGTTTTGACCACCACATCAGTGTTTCTGATTGTAGTGAATTATATGAGTCCTTATATTGTCGTGAGATCCCAAAATATTAATGTACCAACAACTAAAGATGAGACTATTCAATCCAATAATCCTATTAACTAAGAACTTTAATTTGCAGTGACCCTGTACTTACCTTTGCTCATGTTGTTGATAAATAATATTAAAAGCATATATAGAGTGCATAGTGGATAGTGCAGGTTGAAGAGAGACATACATACATCTACGGCCCACGCTCGTTTCTTATTTTCTCTATTCTCTAGCTACCTGAGCTTTCTGGGCTGGGTCTGGGCCCAAAAACGCAGTCTACTCTTATTATGTCTATGGTTGTAAACTAATGTATAGCATGACCTATACTTAAAATATCTATGGTGCTCTCGCAGTACTAGGTATTACTGTTTTAAACATAGAGGTATAAGAATAGAGGAGAAAAGGGGGCGTGAAATGCGACAGCAGAATTCGCTACGTAACGGGGCATCTGTCTTTATCTGGCAGTTATGTTATTGGTCGAGTCATACATGAGATTGAATCAACTGTAGGATTCAGGACGAAGAAGTAGCCAATAACGTGGCTTTGGCAACAAGGACAGATGCCCCGTTACACTTAGTTATGCTGTCGCTGCCGCTAATGGGCTAGTATAGCGCTTTTCCCCTCTATTCTTATACCTCTATGGTTTTAAAAGTCATATGGTCGTACAGATCTTTACAATTGTATACTTTATACTGGCGTTGCGACCAAAAATTAAAGATAGAAAAGTTTTTTACATATGTATGGTAATACATACCTTCATTGTTATTGTAAAGTTGTTGGTTACATTTACAGTGTGTATGTTAATTTATACAGTTGATTTCTCATTTTGCGAAAATATTGATACGTTTCAATTGTTATCTTACGTTGTCAGCACGTGTTATACGTCTTATCAATAATTTGTGCACTTGTCAGCGTAGCCAGCTGATTTAATTTCTTTATTGGTAATACTCGTTGACGATGAGTGGATATGGAAAATATCTGGAAGATCCGACTGCATCGATGTCACGAGCAACGTATTACCGAAGAAGGAAACGCAGAAGAGAAATTGGATTAAGTAGCTCCTCGAACGAAGATCACTTGATTGTAAGTGGAAGCCTTCATTATTAATGCTGATGCATTTAAGAAAGACAAATTTATATAAACAGTTACTATACTTATATTAAAATATGAATGATATTAGTAATTTTAATGAGGCATTCCTTAAATTGTTTATAATTTGTATTATAATTTGTGTCATAGAATAATAGTCGAGGCCATCCAAATAGATCATCAACAATTCAAAATGATTGTAACAACCAGGCAGCATCTCACTCTTTTCCTCGAACAATAAATGATACTCAACGTCCTCCACAAGATTCCCGAGATACAATTTCTGTTAGTGCTGTTGACCAAACAAGTAATGAAAGTTTCTTGCATCTCAATAATGTTTCTTCTATCCAGGAATACGGAAGTTCATCCACAAGTTCTCGAGGAACAATGTTTGGTTTGATAGATGATGGTGACTATTCATTTGAGGTATGGGTTATTATATTTTTTCTATAAATGCATGTTATGAGCATGAATAATATCAAAACATTACAGAGTATAACAGACTGTAGCAGTTACTAAGTAAAAAATATGAAAGCAATTATAAACTGTTATTCAATGTGTTATGCTTTGTAATTTTAGAAAATTATCTGTTCAATGTATCATGTATGTCAAGGGCGTCTATTTTAGAATTTATGAGATGGCCGTGTAAAATAAATATGAATGTAATTAAATTAAGCTTTTAACTTGGATGCAGGCCTGGCTTTAGCAAGTACAAATCCTATATGCATGTGTTGCACTTGCATAACATATAAGGAGGTTAAAGCAAAAAACAAATTTCTTACGACAGCTATCAAAAAACTCGCAAAAAACTATTATATGTTAGTTTTCATTACAATAACATCAAAAATTTCTGGCACCAAAGTGTCACAGTTTATGAAAAAAAAAATAAGCAAACTTTGGATCTTATACACAGGCTCTTATGAGAACGTTGTCGCAAAACTTACATTTCCACTAATAACTTGGATAATACTTTTACAAACCTCTTAGAAACAAGTATGATATTGTAAATGAAGATTAGAATAACTAATCTAAAAATTCAAGAAGCCTGCTGTCATGGTTTAATAAATACTTTGATTGAAAGTTTGAACAAAATGCTATTAGTATGTGTATAAACTGCAGGCGTGAAACAAAACATCGCATGTACACATTTATCTTAAGAGTAATAATTTTTTAATTTCTCACTAATTAGTGATCTTCTACTGTTTAATGTAAAGTAGCTCACACAATTCATTAAGAATAGTGTAAGAATACACTAACTTTTAATCTAAACGTCAATCCCCTAATGACTCAGGGCGCTTACTGGCCATTCTATAAGTAATAAAATATTTGATAATAACACAAGCGCCGATGACCCAGGGCACTTACTGCTTACTCTATTAATTAATAAAATATCAATTGATAACTAAAGCGCCTATCACTGAATGACCGGGGGCGCTTACTTACCATTTTAATAATTAATAAAGCGTTAAACAATAACACAAGCGCAAATCACCCTATGACTCGAAGTGCTTACTGGCTACTCTATTAAATTAATAAAAAATTTACTGATAACTATAGAGCGTCGATCACCCTATGACTCGGGGTGCTTTCTAGTTATTTTACGATTTAATGAAATGTTAGACAATAACACAAACGCCAATCACCCTATGACCCGGGGCCCTTACGGGCTATTCCATTAATTAATACAAAGTTAATTAATAACACAAGCGCCTATCACCAAGTAAACCGGGACGCTTACTAGCCACTTTAAAAATTAATGAAAAATCAAACAAGAAGACAAGCGCCAATCTTGAGGCAACTTGGGGTGCTTACTGGTCACATTATTTGTTAATAAAATATTAATTAATTACACAAGCGCCAATCACCCTATGACTCAGAGCGCTTACTGGCTACGTTAATAATTAATATAATATCACACAATAACACAAGTGCCAATCATCCAATGACTTGGGGCGTTTACTGGCTACTCTATTTATTAATAAAATGTTAATTAAAAACACAAGCGTTAATCACCAGATGACCTGGGACGCTTACTAGCTACTCTATTAATTAATTAATTATTAATTAATAACTAAAGCGCCTATATCTAAATGACCCACGGCGCTTCCTCGCCATTTTCCTGATTATTAAAATGTTAAACAACACAAGCGCCAATCACCTTATCACCCAGAGCGCTTACTGGCTACATTAATAATTAATATAATATTACACAATAACACAAGCGTCAATCACTTGGCAACACGGGGCGCTTACTAGTCACTTTGTAAGTTAATAAAATATTAAATAATAAAACAAGCGCAAATCACCTGTTGACCCAGGGCGCTTTCTAGCCACTTTACTAATAATAAAATGTTGAACAATAACACAAGCGCCAATAAGTAGACATTACACGGGGCTTTCTGGTCGCTTTATCAATTAATGAAGTGGTAAACAATAATAAAAGCGCCAATCATCCAGTGACCCGGGGCACTTCTTTGTCACTTTATTAATTGATAAAATGGTAAACAATAACACAAGTGCCAATTACTAGTCAACTCATGGCACTTACTGGCCACTTAATTTTATCAAACCCTGGTTTTGCTGGCGATTGGTACTTGTGTTAATTTTTAACATTTTATTATTTAACAGAGTGGCCAGTAAGCGCCCTGGGTTGTCTGTTGATAGACGCTTCCATTATTGTTCAACATTTTGTTAATAAAGCGACCAGTAAGTACCCCAGTTCATCAGGCGATTGGCGTTCGTGTTGTTATTGAATATTCTTTTATTTATAAAATGGCTAGTAAGCGCCCCGGGTCATTGGGTAATTGGCGCATTTGTTATTAGTTATCATTTGATCAATTTATAGAGTAGCCTGTACGCGCTCCAGGTCATAGGGTAATTGGCACTTCAGTTATTGTTCAACATTTTATTAATTAGTAAAATAGCTAGTAAGCACCCTGGGTCATTTGGTGATAGGCGCTCTAGTTATCAATTAATTTTTTATTAATTAATAGAGTAGTCAGTAAACACTTCCACTCATAGGGTTATTGGCGCTTGTGTTATTGTTTAACATTTTATTTATTATTAAAATGGTTAGTAAGCGCCCCGGGTCATTTAGTGATAGGCGCTTTAGTTATCAATTGATTTTTTATTAATTAATAGAGTGAGCAGTAAGTGCCCTGGGTCATCAGGTGATTGGCACTTGTGTTATTATCAAATATTTTATTACTTATAGAATGGCCAGTAAGTGCCTCGGGTCATTAGGGGATTGACGTTTGTGTTGTTATTAGCCTAAAGTTATTGGATTAAATAGATTTTGCTTAATTTATGAATTTATTCTGCATAAAGTTCTGTGGAGTTATGTGGGTATTTGCGGATTGCGCCATATAGCCAATTTGAATCTTCTGCAAGTTTGTCAGTCTCATTTGAGAGCACTGGTTTGTGGTTTGGCGCAGTGTTGCGATATACCCAAGACTTCTCTTGGGTGCTCTTGGCTAGTAGCGCAAGCGCAGAAGAACCATGCTCTCTCTCTCTCACTGGGCAGGTAGGAGTAGGGGAGCCCCCCTACCTAGCCTTTAACTTAAGCCCCGCCCACTTCTCACAACTTAAATACTACTTTTAACCATAGCTTATCGTAGCTCTTGATGGTCGAGCGGACTAAGAGTTTTGCGCTCGCTTGAATCATAGCTGGGTACTCTTCGATTCCTGACCATGACTTTTTTTTTTTTTATTATTATTATTATTATTATTATTATTATTATTATTATTATTATTATTATTAATATTAATATTACTATTATTCATATTATTATTAGTGTGATTATAATTATTATTATTATTATTAATAATAATAATAAGAATTATCAGAGCCATAATTAAATGCGCAATAAAAATACTAAAATTAGCAGATACTCTTTCCTCACCACCTTGCGGTAAGTATCGGGCGCGTTTTTTTTTTTCAAGAAAAAATTAAGGAATAATTTAATTACTAAGAAAAGAATGATAAAGCTATGACTTTAACTAAAAATACATTGGAAAAATTAAGTAACTTCAAAAAGATTTATTAATAAATGATCATTTTTTTAAAAATCAAAATTCATTTACTTAGCGCGATTTGTTTTATTCGATCTCATTTTCCAATTAAAAGTATTAATGCAATCAATTTTAAAATCTCAAGAAAACATCTTGAACTATTTAACTTTAAAATGTATAAACGCGATTCAACAGACGATCCAGAAATGAAAATTCAAGGCAACTTGTAATCAGTTAGGTGTTTAGAAATTTTTTTAATTTCGTACTAATTTAGTTTAAAATGGCTCCTATAATTTGTGTATTTCATGCAAAATTAATTCTCCGCTATTTTTGAGATAAATGCAAGATTTAATTCTATTTTTTTATTTTTAAAGCTACAATTTTAAATAATTAGAGTCTGTGAAATTATTGCTTTGTTTTGTATCGATTGCAATTTAATTGAAAAAGTTATATTTAGATAAGAAATTACATTCATTTTAATTACATATAATAAATTTTATTCATTTATTTATTTATTGTGTACATACTATACGTTTATTTAAAAAAGTTTAAATTAGTCATTAGATTTGTGTCACTCTACAGTATTATTTAAAAACCTAAGATTTTTTTGTTACTATCCAAATAAGTTTACTTAAGGGATATTTCATTAAATCCTGTATTATAAGTGTTCGTATAAAATAGTTCTTTTTTATCAGAGTAACGTTGATAGTCACTTAAAGAAGAGTGCTTAGAATTGTATAATTTATTTATTTATTAAAATTATTAATTTGATACTTACAGTATTTATGTAGATTTCTGAATCGATGATTGCTTTAAAGTAAATTATAACTTATGAGTTTTAAAATTAAGTTTAATTATTCTGTTCTTATTTTTGTTTTAATTAAGTGTTTTTTGAGATATTGATTCAGAAATCATCATTAGTGGAATAGGCCTATGTGGGATACCACTAAAAGAAAAAATTACGGTAGTAATAAATATTTTTTTATCAGTCCAGTTTATTCATTTTTTATTTTTTTTTTGTAAACTTAGTTTATTCCAAAAAAACTAATAATTTATTAATAAATCTTTGTAAAGTTACTTAATTTTTCCCATGTATTTTTAGTTTAAGTCATAGCTTCATCATTCTTTTCTTAGTAATTAAATTATTCCTTAAGTTTTTCTTGAAAAAAAAAAAACGCGCCCCGATACTTACCGCAAGGTGATGAGGAAAGAGTATCTGCTAATTTTAGTATTTTTATTGCGCATTTGATTACGGCTCTGATATTTCATATTATTATGAATAATAATAATAATAATGATAATAATAATAATAATAATTATAATGACACTAATAATAATATGAATGATGGTAATAATAATATTAATAATATTAATAAAAAAAAAAAAAACGTCATGGTCAGGAATCGAAGAGTACCCAGCTACGAGTCAAGCGAGCGCAAAACTCTTAGTCTGCACGACCATCGAGAGCTACGAGAAGCTATGCTCAAAAGTAGTATTTAAGTTGTGAGAAGTGGACGGGGCTTAAGTTAAAGGCTAGGTAGGGGGGCTCCCCTACTCCTACCCGCCCGGTGAGAGAGGGAGCATGGTTCTTCTGCGCTTGCGCTACTAGCCAAGAGCACCCAAGAGAAGTCTTGGGTATATCGCAACACTGATTACGTCTGTTTATTTGTCGTGTGATCGGCTGAGACTGATCAAGCGCGGGTAGATTTGAAAATGAAATTTCGAGAAAGTAGTGAAAAGTCATAAAAATTTGTAAGTCGATGAAGATTATAACATGACGTCTTACGACAAAGATATAATTATTTTATTTTTCTTTGAAAATATAGAAAATGAATTTTTGATTAAAATTTTGGGGTTGGCGCGCGAAGAGCACAGGGGGTGCAGCCCCCAAGTAATTTTAACGATTCGTGTACGTCCTAATTTAAGATCCATGCAGTAAGAAATTTAGTCTGAATGTCCAACATCATAATAAATTATGTTGATTTTTTAATCATGATTTTTATTGTCTACAATCGAATTATTTTTATTTTTTTTTGCTTTTATTTTTTTGCTTATTGGTATTTTCCATTGTTAAAATTTTGTGCATGAAACGTTAGTACATTTTCGTGTCACATTTTGTTAAGGTCCCAACGTGAGAACTCTATGAAACTGGCTGCAATATTACATTTACTTTTTCTTTCGATCATTATTGAGTGGATGTTATATCTGCCTGTCGGAAATACTGACACATAACTTTTAATGTCATAGAAAGATTCTGGTGTTTTATATACTACGCTACAAATTTCATAAATCTTAAATTTACGAAAATCCTTTGTAGTCCCCTTGCTCGATATGGCACCTTTGTGATGAGCCTTCTTAGTAAATGTCTTGTTGAGTAATATTGTTATTTTTTTAGCTGTTTTGTAAAAATTTCTTATTAGTTAAATATTTTATGACACTTAAATACAAAAAAATAATTTATCTACAGGATTCTTGGATTCGGGATGTGCAGGAAGATCTACTGAGCGATCACTTCAGCACTGACAGTGGTAGTGACGACGAGTCAATTAGTAGTACTGAGTCTGTCAGAGATAGTCTGAATGATAGTTATAATGCTGCTCCGCAATTTAGGAGGTTGGAAAAATTCATTAACGATGCAGAGAATAATGATACAATAAATATTGTGGTCGCTGTAAGTAAGAGTGAATTAATTCTGTCAGTATTGAAGTTTGCATTAAAATACAATTTGTGCCAATCTGCCATTGCAGACTTGTATAAAATGTTGAATTGTATTTTGGGAAGTAACGTATTACCTCAATCACGATATTTGGTTGATAAATTATTCAACACAGATACAAATATTGATTACCACGCTAACTGCCCGAAATGTAAACAATACGTGAAGAAATTCAATCGCGAAGACCGTAAAGTACTATGCTCGTGTAATCACAACATTCTACTGAAAGATCCTACTTATTTTGATTTTTTTGCTATAATGAATATTGAAAAGCAGATTGCTACCCTATTGCGAGATAATGACGAATACTTTGAAGCTATAGTTTTGAGAAGAAAGGAGCAAAATAATTATTTCAATGATTTTACTGATGGAATAATGTACAAAAATTTTGTAACATTATTACCTGATGATGAAAAAGATCATTTTGTTACTTTAACTTTTAATACTGATGGTTCACCTGTTTTTGAAAGCTCTAAATTTTCGGTTTGGCCGATACAAGTAGTTGTTAATGAAGTCCCATTTGAAGTGAGAACAAAAAATCCCATTATCTGTGGCATATGGTTTGGGAAGAGTAAGCCGGACATGAATATTTTTTTAAAACCATTTGTTGATCAAATAAATCAGCTTGCTAACAGAGGGGTCCATTATAAAATTAATGGAGTACGGAAAACAGTGAAAGTATATGCGATTTGTGCATGCGTCGACTCTGCTGCTCGACCACCTATGCAGGGTATGGTTCAATACAATGGTTATTATGGATGTGGGTGGTGCAAGCATCCAGGAGAGTATGTTCGCACTAGAACTGGTGGTAGTGTGAAGTATGTTCTATTAGATTATATTCCTGAAAAAAGAATTGAGACAGAAACATTAGAGTTCATGAGAGAAAGTCTAACATCCCGAAATGCTGTTTGTGGAATTAAAAATCCTTCATGTTTAATTAATCTCCAGGGTTTTAATATAATTTCTGGCTTTGTACCTGATGCTATGCATAATGTTTGTTTAGGAATTGTAGAACAAATAATGAATTATTGGATTGACAGCAATGGTGAAGCTTACTCGTTATCAAAACATGATGTCGCTAAAGTGAATCAGATATTAGAGAATATAACAGTACCTAGTAGACTGGCTCGCCTTTCTAGATCATTGAGCGACAGAAATTGGTGGAAAGCTAGGGAATTTGAAAATTGGTTGCAGTACTATTGCATACCGATCATGTTACAATTTCCACATATGCAGAGGTTTGTTCATCATATCGCTTTACTGTCACATGCTTTCTTTTTGTTAAACAAAGATAACATCAGTCACATTGATGTTCATGTAGCTGATTACATGCTGCAAAAATTTGTTGCTCAAACCGAATTGTATTATGGTAAGGTTGCCATGACATACAATATACATTTATTACTACACTTGCCACAAAGTGTTCTTGACTTTGGACCGTTATGGTCTCATAACGGTTATTGTTTTGAAACCGGAAACGGTCAGTTAGTAAGAAAAATTCAAGCGGCAAAAGGGGTCGTACATCAACTTTGTCGAATGATAAACATGAAACATGCTGAGACTATTTTAGAAGAACATGTAGCTACTCGACCACATTCAAGTATGCAAGTATACATAGTATATCTTGATAAAAAAAAAGTAAAAGTGACCTTTAAAATCACCAAAGCTAGGTATTTTGGGCCGTACAAACAAACTCCTTGCGAATGGATCGAATATTTGCAGCTTTCGAATCAAAGCCGGTCATATAGGAAAATTGTTAAAAATAAGTGTGTGCTAACATCGTTTAGAAATAGATCCCTTAGGTCAAACAATTCTTATGTGCTTACAAAAAGTGGTAAATACGTTCGGTTACAGGAGTTTATAGTTGATGAAATCACTCACAAAGAGTTTGTGTTATGCTCTGAAATTGTAACCGAAAATATAATGGGAACTGCAATTCATATTAAAAAAGTAAAAGAGATTGTTGACGAAGTAATTGCTGTAGAAACTAATGATATTGACCGGATCTGTGTGTACATGAAAATCGACAACAATTCCTACATATCATGCACACCAAACATGCATTGTTACTAGATTTTAATTTAGAGTCTGTAACGTAAAAAAAAAAAATTGTACAACTTATATGGTATATATGTAAACTTAACAGAAGTGTATTCTTGCGTTCGGTGAATATGCAGCCCTTGTTATATTGTTATTAATAAAATGAAAAACAAATAAACACTTGGAAGAAACTCATGCTTTTTTATAAAAATCTCCAAAAGCAGAAGAAAAAGCCAGTTTATTAAAAGAATAACTGACTTGGACTGCCATAAAAAACAATATAATTTAGTACATTTAATTAGTTAAAGCACCCTCCACTGTCATATAATATAGGAGTAGAGATACGTGATCCGTTGGGGGTGAGGCGGGAAAATGACTATACGAAAGTATTTAACATTTTCCATGATAAAACTCTATATGTAGAGCTCCTTTTGATGAATACGTCCAATAGTTGCATTAACCCAGTATACACAGCAAGGTTGGGTATAAGAGGACCTTGCTGTGTATACTGGGCTAATGCAACTATTGGACGTATGCATCAAAAACTCTACATATAGAGTTTTATCATGGAAAATGTTAAATACTTTCGTACAGTCATTTATCCGCCTCACTCCCAACAGATCACTTATCTCTACTCTTATATAATATAATTTAGTGATTGTAATAGTAATTGATTGCTACAATTTGTTCAATCATTCTTAACCTGTTCATATCTGTATATTTATCTTTCACAGCTTGAAGAACAAAAAGTGTTTTGTATAAATGATCATAATTTTGGAGATTATTATATTCAATACTAATCATTTATCAAAGATTAAAATAATAATGTCTTATATTATATATTGTAAACAAAATGTAGCTATTTGGCACGATTTCCGTACATTTCTTTGCTGGTTATGCTCGAAATTTATAGTATTATGATTATTTTTTAAAAAGTATTATTATATTTTTCTTGATGTGTACACCGTTAAAAAAATTTTCGGCAACTTTACAAAATGTCATTAATTTGTATTATTGTATCATTAAACTTTTTATTAATTCTGTAGATTAAGTATACCTATATATCGTAAGAGTTTATAAAATTTAATAAAATTCTTAGTAAATTCAATAACTTTTCCAACAGCGTACCTTTAATTCGTATTGCAGTATAAGTATTTATATCAATAATATACGTTTCATTTGGTGCATCTTAATATTTTTGTTCTCCTGTAAGCACCACGTTTACAATAGCTTTTCTAGATTATTTATTCATTTAATTATATACTTAAAGGACCGTAGGTGGACCTAATTACAGATCAAATAACAAAAGTTTGTTGCCAAGAGCAGCACGTACAACAGTGTCTACAATAAAGATGCATGCTTCAGTTAATTATAGATAAACTATGTATATATAATATGTATAGTATAAATATAGATGTATATATATAATAGTCTGTAACAATCATAACGTAAGTAAATGTTTAGAAGTGTATAAATAATTTATAGTTAAAAGTTTTGTAAAAATAATAAAATCAGTTGACTATCAATTATATAATGTAGCTTTAGTCCAATTTTTTGGTTTGTTTTGCTTTCCCTTCAAGACACGACGTGATTATTTTTAAACTAAGTTTTGAAAAGTGTAAAAATTTAAAGCGATTCGTACATGAATGTTTCAAACATCTTCGACTAAAATTTTTCATTGTTTTACTATTGCATCTTATGACTTCAGCGTCTTAGTACACACATCTCCTATAGTTAAAAATTAAGCATTAGCGTTGTTCGCATATGAGGCAAACTTTTTTTCAGATTTAGGTTAGGAATTTACTACGTTACACATTACCGAAAGAGATTACATGCATTGCACGACAAATTTATAATCACACTCGAGTTCGACGTGTGCTTAAATTTTCTCACAGCTTGAAAAAAAATTAATAAACACTGCGTAGGTAAATACTTAATACTGATGAACATTTAAACTGCTGCTTACTCTCTCTACCTCTCTCTCACGCAAAAAAAGTAAGGAGCAGGGAGTTTTTCTCCTGACCCCTCTATGCGATATAAATGTCGCGTCGATAAGGAAGGAATGTCGGCTTTTGTCTCTATTTACAGCCACCGTAACTCGAACTTTCGGAAGAGATAGTAAGAAAAATATTTATTGTAATTAATTAACTGATTGCAGCTTCTAAATATATAAAAGAGATTACCTTATTTGCTATGTTCGTTTGTCTTATCCGACATTCTCAAAAATAAAAATAAACCACGTGGTTTTACTACGTAGAAAAACCATGTGGGAAACCACGTAGTTTTGTATCATAAACCACGTGGTTTTGTCTAAAAATACCACATGGTTTTTAAAAAACCACATAGTTGTAAAACCACGTGGTTTTTAGAACCCTGTGTTAATTTGAAACAAAACCACGTGATTTATAATACGAAGCCACATGGCTTACAACATGGTTTTTCTACGTGGTGAAACCAAGTGATTTTTTTCAATAGAAATTTCAATGTTCGAACAGAAATCGCTGAGAAAATTGTTTGTGAAAGTATTTATTACGATAGTATATAAGACAAAAAAAAATTTATCAATAGAACTAGGAAGAAGAAGGTAATATTTGTGAAAACTATTAAGCTTCTTGGTAAAAAAACCACGTGGTATTACAAAACCACCTGATTTAAAAACCATGTGGCATTTTGAGACAAAAACTACGTGGTAAACCACGTGGTAAAACTATGTGGTTTACCACGTGGTAAAACCACGTGGTTATTTTCAATAGAGAACCTTTTTCTTAAGAACCCATCGGGAATCGATGACATTCGGACGTTTACCATTTACCAGTCCTGCAGGTCTGTTTACCAACTTCCAGACTTGATTCTTTGCCATTAAGTCAAGTTCTTCTTGGATGGCTTGATTCCAGCCTTCTTTATCCACAGCCTTCGTTGCTTCTTTATATGAAGCTGGATCTTTATTTATTTCTGCCAGCAAAGAGTGGTAAACTAGATCTTCCGCATAAATGGCATTATTTCCTGACGTTTCAGTATCACCGTTTTTAAAAATTAGGACTTTTGTTAATTCTTCCCCGAGAGCTAAGCCCGCAAAGCTGACATCCTTTACACGACTTTCTTGGACCAAGTTGGCCTCCATTGTTTCTATCAGTCTTTTCAGCCTTCCTCTTTTCCGTTGTACCACCGGGGGCGCTTCCTCCGATGACACTGTCTCTTCTCTTTCCTTTTCGAATTTTAAAAACCACTCGTCTAATTCAATATTTACAGTCACATTTTCCCAGTTTTTAATTGAATTTTTACCAAAAACGTCTCCATACACAAAACGCTGGTTAAATCTGACGTCCCGACTTTCATAAAACTTTCCTTCGTCCGGACAAAGCAGACGATACCCTGTCGGCGTGTATCCTACCATAACTGCTCGTTTCCCTTTTGCATGGAATTTAGTTTCAGTGTTTGTCTGAACTCTCAAATACGCGATGCAGCCGAATCTTTACATCTGACTAAGGTCTGTCCTTTTATTCGGAGCCAGCTTCATTAAAGGGATTTCCATGTTATTTGAGCGATGCGGAGTACGATTGTACGCAAATACAGCTGCGTTTAGTGCCAAGTCCCACATGTTTTCCGGGAGTCCCGAATCACATATCAGAGCTCGGACTTTCATTTGCATTGTTTTGTTCAGCCTTTCTGACGTGCCATTATGTTCAGGGGTATCCAGACAACTTAGTTGGAGTTCAGCTCCAAGGTCATTTAATATTTTTCGCACGGAGCCTCCCGTGTACTCGGTACCCTGATCAGACCTCAGATAACACACTTTAGCTTCAAACCCGACAAGATTTCTACAGCCTTTAACAAAATTATCTAAACATTCACCCGTATCACTTTTGTTTTTCATCGGGTAAGCAATTGCAAATTTGGAATAATAATTAATAAATACCGAAATAAATCTGTATCTTTTTGGGTAAGAGGGTGGATTAATAATTCCCATTGTATCTGAATGAATTATTTGCAGAGGTTGGGATGCTCGTTCGCGTACCGAAGGGAAAGGCAGTTTTTGGGATTTTGTTCTTAAACACACAACACAAGTCTTAACCACATCATCAAATACGGCTTCTTTCAGACTTTTTACTTCCGGATAGTTTTTCTGCAGTTTTCTTAGATACCCTAACGAAGCATGGCCCAGTCTGACATGCCACAACATGGCCCCGTTGTTATCTTTGAATTTTTTTACAATTTTCTCTAAACGGACTTTAAATGTCTTTTATTTCTTCGGTCAGGGCTTTTCCGACTTCATGAAATTTTCTGTCATTTATTAAAAATACTTCTTCAAAACTGTCATTATTTAACTTACTGACCGAGCTCTCTGAATTTTCCGACTTATTATTTAATTTTATATCTGTAGTTAAATTTTCAGGAATAGTGTGTGCTTTTGACTCAGCTGTCAAGACTTTCATTCTTTTGTTGTCCGACTTAACAAATTCAACCATCCAATAGGGTTTTTCATTTATTCCCAATATCCATACATTTTCAGTATTAGGATCGAAAATACTAATCTCCTTGTCATCTAAATAGATTGACAAGCCCATATCAGCAAATTTCCGCAGCGACAATAAATTTCCGATTAAGTCGCGAGCACACACCACTCCCTGCAACTCAACGTCGTTATTGCAATTTTTAAGCAGCTAATTTTCCACTCCCTCCGTTTTCAAGTCTGCGGATGAGTCTGAGTTTGCACATTTTATTTTACCAATTTTGTTTCTGTCAATATTTGTAAATAATTTTTCTGACTTTGCAAAATGATCAGTAGCTCCCGAATCAGCGATAAATTTAATTTTATTTTCTCCATCCGATTCTGAATTGTTTACCCAACCTGCAGAGTTTGAAAACAGAGTATTGGGGAGCTCGATCAACGTCAGAGACTTACCTTTATTTGACCCTGAAGCGTCTAGTTTTTCCTTTGTCTCCCGGTCCTGGTCAGAAACTTTCTGCCTTTTGGGATCTTTTTCGTCCCTGACGTTGTTAGAGTCCCTTCTCTGCCCAAAGTTTCGGGAATTGGAGCGGCCTCGGCCACTGCCACGGCCACCGCCGTAGCCACCTCGATTCTCTCGACTTCCACGGCCCTGCCTTTTAAAATCCCATGAATCAGACTTATTTTGCTCACCACATCTTGGGCTGCATCTCTTGTGAGCTGGGATGTCATGCACGAACGTGCCACACGTGTAGCACTTCCTGAGTCCGGTACCTGCCTTCGGACACTTGTCACCCATTTGGTCCTAGTCATCACAGTTGAAGCAGTGGAGGCGGTCCTGGGGCCAAGATACAGTCAAAGTTGCCCTCGTGGGACGACCTCCAGTTGCTTTTGCTAGGCCTTCTGACTCAACCTTTAACATGTACGACATGAGGTTTTCATGTGTCATACCCTTTCCATCTCTGCTTTGCATTTTAAGCGTGAAGTCTGTCACCTGCACGCTAGGTACCGCTCCGATTACGGCAGTATAAAAGGCATCTCGCTTTACTTATTCAGAAAAGGGACCAGACGTACTTATAGTCTCATAATTTCAGAACAGTTCCTCAAATTTTTCTATTTATTTGGCAACTGATTCTTTCCCTTTTGTAAAATTTAATTTCATGCAATTTTTTTTTTTTTTTTTTTTTTTTTTTTTTTCACGAATCGCGGCCGTTGTAAGGGGCATCTCCCCCTTCTTAAGTTCTTTAAACCTCCTGCCTTTCTTCCTCTGCCTTCCTTGCCCATTCTTCCTCTGCCTTCCTTGCCTCCTCGTTTGCTTTCTTCTGCCTTTCGATCATCTGACTAATCGCAGCCATCATCGAGTCGAACCTAGCCAGGATGATGTTTTCTGAAAAATTTTCATTTTTCTGTTTATCTGCCATATGCAACTTCGTTTTGCTGACGTTTATCCATTTATATTTGTTTTCAATGGTTTGCACTTTCTTTACTTTAAGTTGGGTATTTTCTGGTGTGCGCGACGGGGAAGAGGGGGGCTGCTTCGTGTACAGACTCATTTCCGCCTAATTTCTGCCAAAGATTTTCACTGTCTACATTTATCTCATCAAAGTTTCGGACTTTTGACATTTCGGACTTTTTTTCATCTGACGTTTTAAACACATCGACCGACTTTTCAAATAATCCGGGTTTATCACGAGCAGGTTCCTCGCTTTCCCCGTCTTCCCTGAATAGATTTCCTGGCAACGTCACTTTGCCTCCCTTTTTACAAATAAATTCAATGATGTATTTGTAATCGTCACCGATCAGGTAATCTAAAACAAAAGACGGACATTGTTTTCAGGGAGTCAACTAGAAATCGACCGAACGCAAGCCGAATCTAGTCAACGTGGCCCGAAGCGTGTTCTCGTGCTCGAACACAAAGCACAATTGCACGCTGGGAACTCACACAGCCGCGCGCGACCGAACACAAGTCTAACGTGACTGTGCGAGTCACACGGAAAATAATTTCGTTTATACACCTTTGGCGGGAATATCCCTTTGCCTGACACATGCGATTATTCCCCTTTTATCCACCAACAAGATGGCATCTTGTTGTCACCCCTCTGACTTGACTTGGGATGAAATTCCCCGACATATTCTCGACAGAGCATCGATAGTTTGCTCGTCCAAAAGAAAGAGTAAATATTTCAAAATATCAGCCTTTTCTGACTAAATCTGAAAACCGCCTTGAATATTTATTGCCTAGAGTTCAATTAATTAAAAGCACCGGGAAAGGACATATATAATTTTCTGCCGACACACGTTCAAACTTTCCCAGTTCAGACGTTTATATTGTAACGCGCACGCAACAGTCGAGGCGACAAGAACAAGAGACGCGAGAAAACACGAAAACAAAACATAAACGGCTTCGTAATATATTTTCAGTCAAAAAGCCTCGCGTCATCACGAGAGGGAGAGAGAGAGACTGAACTCTCTCCTCAGCCGCAATCTGTTGTCCCCCTCTCGATCCGACCCGCTCTTGCATGTGCGTGTCGCGCTACCGACGCCACGTGTTTCTTGGAATCCCACGCATTTCTCAGAATGCACAAGAAATCCCCTTTTTACCTGACGTCATAGCGTCCAACCTAGGCATCACTCGAAAAAACAAAGTTTTGACCTACCGCTGATCTCGGTTCCGGCGTCCAAAGTTGCTCCCCTATCCTCGACCGGCGTCGACAACACCTGGTCGACAACTGACTCGGCCTGGTCACCAGGGGTCACGCTCTCGGCCGCTTCCTCTATCGGACTCTCTTGTCCATCCTTTGCTGTCTCAGCCTTTTCCGCCATCCTCCCTTTTGTCACACTCACCCACACAAAAAATAAAGAAGAGATCACTCGCGGTGATGCGAGTATGGGGCCCATAACCTGAAGAGGTGTGAGCAAAGGGGGTGCGCGAAATAATAAAACGAGTATTTTCAAGTTCGACCAAAAGTTTATTTAATAAGACTGCCGACCAACGTAGAACACAACTGATACAATATACAGACTTTACAGACTTACAACCGACTTATCAAACAAAGACAATAAATCTAGAACCGACGAGAGGTGTAGAAGGCACGGTGGCTTACACTGTACTGACTACAGGGCCCGCAAGTATCACCTTGCCTGTGGCGCTGTCTTACACACTATATATACTGCCTATTGAAAAGTCGTACATGCCAACATACACCTTAATAATAAAATTGCCCGCACGCTATAGCAAACTGATTGAATACGTCCGAAGTTGATAAATCAAATGAAACGCGCTGTAAGATGTGATCGCTAGGAATCTCTGCAAGTATAGATCCATGACAAACATACCCAACAAATCTCGTACCATCTTAATGACTTATTTGTTACAAATTTATCACGATCTTACAAACTAAAACGATCACCCGAAATCAAACATTCTAGCTTACATTCTACACAATTACACAGAAAATCGCAACTTAACAATATAATATACATGGATATATATACACACATATATATATACATCTACATATATTACACATACTATCCAAATTATTCGCACGCTTAAGACATAAAACTCACCGCAATATTACACGTATACTATCCTCATTATTCGCACGCTTAAGACAGGAAACTCGCAGCACATTTTCGCTTCTTACACGAAATAAATTCTACTCTATATTTAGTATTTGATAAATATCTTACATTAAAGATGGACCCGCCTTACAAGTAAAGACAACACTCAATTGTTTTGCTTGCATAGAGAGGCCAGTAAGCACCCTGAGTCATCGGGTGATAGGCGCTTGTGCTATTGAATAATACTCTATTATTTAATAAAGCGACCAGTAAGCGCCTCGTAATATCGGGTGATAGACGCTTGTGTTAATAATAAATACTTCATTATTTAATAGAGTGGCCAGTAAACACCCTGGGTCATGGGGTGATAGGCGCTTGTGTTGATAATTAATACTTTATTATTTAATAAAGCGACCAGTAAGCGCCTCGAGACATCGGGTGATAGGCGCTTGTGTTAATAATCAATACTTTATTATTTAGTAGAACTGCTAGTGAGCACCATGGGTCATCGGGTGATAGGCGCTTGTGCTATTAATTATTACTTTATTATTTAATAGAGTTGCCAGTAAGCAACCCGGATCATCGGGTGATAGGCGCTCGTGTTAATAATTAACACTTTATTATTTAACAGAGTTTCCACTAAGCGCCCCAGGTCATTGGGTAATAGGCGCTTGTGTTAATAATTAATATTTTATTATTTAATAGATAGGCCAGCTAGCGTCCCGGGTCATTGGCTGATAGGCGCTTGTGCTATTAATTAATAATATATCGTTTAATAAAGCGACCAGTAAGCGCCCCAGGTCATTGGGTGATAGGGGTTGTATTAATAATTAATACTTTATTATTTAATAGAGAGGCCAGTTAGCGCCCCTGATCATTAGCAGATAGGCGTGTGTGGTAATAATTAATACTTTATGATTTAATAGAGAAGTCAGTAGGAACCCTGGGTCATCGGGTGATAGGCGCTTGTGTTACTAATTAATACTTTTCCATTGAATAGAAGAGCCAGTAAGTGCCCTGGGTCATTGGGTAATAGGCGCTTGTGTTAATAATTAATACTTTATTATTTGATAGAGAGGCCAGTAAGCACCCCGGGTCATCGGGTGATAGGCGCTTGTGCTATTAAATAATACTTTATTATTCAATAAAGTGACCAGTAAGCGCTTCGGGATATTGGGTATAGGCGCTTCTGTTAATAATTAATACTTTATTATTTAATAGAGTGGCCAGTAAGCACCTTGGGTCATGGGGTGACAGGCGCTTGTGTTAATAATTAACATTTTATCAATTAATAGAGAGGCCAGTTAGCGTCGCGGGTCATTGGGTGGTAGGCACTTGTGTTATAATATTACAATTTTCAATTTTCGCGCGTCTTTGGCAATGCCCCTTCAATGCTGTGCTATCCGCTCAACGGAACATTCTTCCTAGATCGTATAGCTATACATACGATCTAGGGAAAAAGTTCCGATTTTGAATCTGCCTCACCCAACGCTGGTGCCAACCATAACCTCCAGAGCGCTTCTTTATCACTGCTACTGTCATCCAAGCTGTAAACTATCGCTGATGTATACATATGATGTATATATACCATATCACCCGACGTTTTTGAACCCGGGGCGCTTACTTGCCACTAAAAAAATTAATAAAATTTTAAATAATATAAGTGCCTATGACCCGCTGACCTGGGGCGCTTACTGGTCGCTTTATTAAACGATATATTACTAATAAATAGCACAAGCGCCTATCACCCAATGACCCGGGACGCTAACTGGCCTCTCTATTAAATAATAAAATATTAATTATGAACACAAGCGCCTATTACCCATTGACCCGGGGCGCTAACTGGCTACATTATGATATGATAAAATATTAATTATTAACACAAGCGCCTATCACCCGATATCCCGAGGCGCTTACTGGTCGCTTTATTAAATAATAAAGTATTATTGAATAGCACAAGTGCCTATCACCCGATGTCCCGGGACGCTAACTGGCCTCTCTATTAAATAATAAAATATTTATTATTAACACAAGCGCCTATTACCCATTGACCCGGGGCGCTAACTGGCTACACTATTGTATGATTAAATATTTATTATTAACACACGCGCCTATCACCCGATGTCCCGGGGCGCTTACTGGTCGCTTTATTAAATAATAACTTATTATTTAATAGCACAAGCGCCTATCATCCGATGATCCAGGGTGCTTACTAGCCTGTTTGTTAAGTAATAAAGTATTAATTATTAACACAAGCGCCTATCCCCTGATGACCTAGGGCGGTTACTGGTCGCTTCACTAAATGATATATGTTATTAATTAATAGCACAACAGTCGTCAAGTGATAAGTGCCTATGCTGTTAATTAATATTCTATTATTTAATAGAGAGGCCAGTAAGTGCCCCGGGTCATTGGGGGATAGGCACTTGTGTTGTAATATTACAATTTTTTATTTTAGCGCGTCTTTGGCAATGCCACTTCACTGCTGTGCCGTGTGTTCGACGGAACATTCTCCCTAGATCGTATAGCTACATGTACGATCTAGGGAAAAAGTTCCGATGTTATATCCGCCTAACCCAACGCTGCTTTTGACCATCACAGCTCTACCTTTACCCTCTACGCCAAGGACCTGGGGTTTGATCGGGGCATTCAATTAATTTGATATCTTGCTTAAGTAAGCAGTTTTTCCGACAATCCCTAAACTACGCATGCGCATCATCGTTGTTTTTGGTTATTTTTTAGGGTTTATCGAAAAAACTACTTACTTAAGCGAGATATGGGAGCTGTTCACATAGACAATTTTTGCTTAATACAATGTGAACGTTCATATTGAAAAGGGGGTTCTACTGTTCCGCTAAACTCAAATTAAGTGAACAGACTGAACAGACCTATACCTCTTTTTCCATCAGGCAACAAAGCCTAATGGTCGCAACTATGATGACTGACAGGACTTGTACCATATAACTTTTTTTAGCGTCGCGGGCCTATGTTATAACCATAGAGGTATAAGAATAGAGGGGAAAAGCGCTATACTAGCCCATTAGCGGCAGCGACAGCATAACTAAATGTAACGGGGCATCTGTCCTTGTTGCCAAAGCCACGTTATTGGCTACTTCTTCGTCCTGAATCCTACAGTTGATTCAATCTTATGTATGACTCGACCAATAACATAACTGCCAGACAAAGACAGACGCCCCGTTACGTAGCGAATTCTGCTGTCGCATTTCACGCCCCCTTTTCTCCTCTATTCTTATATCTCTATGGTTATAACATTAGCCGATGTACAGAAAAATAGTTATATGGTACGGCCCCAGAGAACACAGTATAGGTCTGCTGAGTCTGTTCACTCAATTTGAGTTTAGCGGAACAGTAGAGCCCCCTTTTCAATATGAACGTTCACATTGAATTAAGCAAAAAATGTCTATGTGAACAGCTCCATGGAATGCCCCGATCAGACCTTAGACCCCAGGTCATAACTCATAACAGAGCTATCATTCTATCTCTCTCTGTGCTCGCTGCTGATTGGCTACTATAATATCTCCAAGCTAAGGTCTCGTCTTCTTTTACGCAATCTGCAATCCGTGAATCTTTTTTGCTGATGTGTGATCGTGGCTTTATGTTGGGTTTACGCCAAATTTGAAACATTTAGAATCACAGCATTTACAGTAGATGCCTGATAAATAAAATGATGTTAGACAGAAAATATTGAACCCTATCTATAATATATGCAATTTTTTCAATTGAGTTTTGTCATTCAGAAAATTTGAATATGTTAGGTTATCAATCTGTAAGTAATTTCTTTTACTATTTACAGTGAATTTATAGAAGGTATTTTAGTTATTTCACAAAGAAAAATTGAGTCGTAAAAATAGTAACTCTTGATAAAGATTAACTAACGCCATTGTTGATGATATCTAGCTGACATGTGGTGTGAATATCTTTGATTCAATCTACTTATAAAAATAGAATTTGACAATCTGTTAAAATTTGCAAGTTGAATCTCTGCAGCGTTCCAATTTGGTCTCACCAATTTTGCCATCAACATAAAAGATATAAAAACACATGGAAGCAATGTACTGCAATTTGCTGTTACTATTGGGCAGTTATTTACTTAACATTGATTTTATACTTAAGTGTGTTGTGGGATGCATCCTGCATCACGTTAAACTTATTAAATATTTTGGAAAGCCGATTGAGTAAACTAGAGCTTAAAAAAAATGTTATATCATTAAGTTTTAGCTTCATTTACATGTTAATTACATTTGACCTTAGTATGACATTAAATAAAACATTAGACAACATTAATTAATAGGAATACTGTTTTTTGATTCATTTATTTGTTTATAAGTGAGTAAATTAATACTTGTTAATGACTTATTTTATCAGGCCACAACACATGAGAACAACAACAGTCCATTAATTTGTTATAACTGTTAAAATTTAATCATGCTTTAATGTGCCCTTGATTAGCAGGGCTCCCTCCTAGTAACATAAGCTAATATATAATTTCAATATGTTATCTGTAACTTGATTAAAAACATTAAAATAAATAACAAACTGTTGAAAAATGCAATTTATGGCTAGGCCAAAATACTGGGCCTATTTGGTTATACCGTCCATAGGGTTCATCAAAAAACATATCTGTCCATATCTGTCAAAGCTGTAAAGTGTGCATTTTTATTATATAACATCTAAAAAACAACTCCTAGATTAAACGTCAGGTGACATGTCTGCTAAGAAGTCAGGTGCCATAACACGAAGGAGTTTTTTATAATCTTGAATGATCAAAATCAACACTTTTAAGCCTTCATAGGTATGTTTTTTTGATGTATGATGGGGATGGTACAACCGATTAAGCCCAGTGATTAGCCGTAAATTGCATAATTTAACAGTTTGTTATCCATTTTGATATTCTTAGTTATTAGTCATTGGATACGTTAGATTACACCTTATATGATTTGTAATCTCCTTTGATGTTCAAACCTTATGCCGCGGCCGTTGACGATTGTTGTCTGCTGGCCCTACATAGATATTTATGTTGTCGCGGTTGAGCAAACAGTAGAAGTTACACTTTCGTCTCCAACGTTATCGTAGGTGTGACTGAGTTGGTCCTGGTGTTTATATGTGGTCATAGCTCAGGTTTGCGCCCATGGCTGAAATACAATTCTTGTGTAACGAAAGCTATGTGTGAGCCTGAGGGTGATAATGAATAATAATAAAAAAAATGTAGATATCGATTTACACGATATACAAGATAAGGCAAAAAACTAATACCGGCCACCAATCTTAAGAAAATTATGGAATCTTGTGATGTGAGTAGATACGTGGTACTTTCTTGACATAGTCTTGCTATGACGAGTTACAGCAGTAATAAGAATGTCAAACGCACAAAATTTCTATCTACCAGACCCAATGGCTAGATAATAAAAAATTGAAGCAGAGTTGTCACAGTGGCGGAAAATTAAGACTTATCTACAACCTGAAAATCGACTTGGACTTAGGTGGACCTCTCATAAGCGAATGCTTGTTTTTAAAGATATTTTATACTAAGATCTAAAGTGGCAAAAATTTCAATTGACTACTGTTGAAAATTATGCAGGTGATACTAAGGATTGGAATAAATGACACGAGTTAAAAAAAAACAGTTTTATTAAAAAGTTTAATTGTAGCGTATACTTAGGCAGGACCAAGACTAACAGCGTTGGGTGAAGAGGATTCCCGCAGTGAAAATTACGGTCAGTAACATAAAAGTTACTGTCACTAACATACCAATCTATAGAGTGTTGGAGAAGCGAATAGGCAGAGAAGGAGGGGGCATTCCAGAGGTTCTCACCGGTGCTCCCAAATGTGACTGGCAAACATGTGAGAAATAACACAAGCGCCAATCCCCACACAACCCGGTGCGCTTACTGGCCGCTTTGTTTATTAATTAAATAAATAAAATACCACAAGCGCCAATCCCCACACAACCCGGAGCGCTTACTGGTCCCTTAATTTTTTTAATATAAATATAATGATAACAAAAGCGCCAATCCCCACACAACCCGGAACGCTTACTGGTCCCTTTCTTTATTTAAAATAAATTAATAAACACAAGCGCCAATCCCCACACAACCCGGAGCGCTTACTGGTCCCTTTATTTTTTTTAAAATAAATATAATGATAACACAAGCTCCAATCCCCACACAACCCGGTGCGCTTACTGGTCCCTATATTTATAAATTATATAAATAAAATACCACAAGCGCCAATCCCCACAACCCGGAGCGTTTACTAGTCCCTTTATTTTTTTTAAATAAATATAATGATAACACAAGCGCCAATCCCTACACAACCCAGAGTGCTTTCTGGTCGCTGTAATAATTAATAAAATTTATTAAGTAACAACGCGAGTGCTTATCACCTGACTATCCAGGATACTCACTGGTCACCACTGGTTGCGTTTGAATGATTATTCAATGCTTTTTAATAATAATTAATGCTACTAGTAAGCGCCCCGGCTTATGTAGTGATTGTCGCTTGCCTTATTACTTTATTTATTGTAAAATAAGTATGCGACCAGTAAGCGCTCCAGGTTGTGTGGGGATTGGCGCTTGTGTTATCATTATATTTATTTAAAAAAAATAAAGGGATCAGTAAGCGCTCCAGGTTGTGTGGTGATTGGCGCTTGTGTTATTTAATTTATTTTAAATAAATAAAGGGCCCAGTAAGCGCTCCGGGTTGTGTGGGGATTGGCGCTTGTGTTATCATTATATTTATTTAAAAAAAATAAAGGGACCAGTAAGCGCTCCAGGTTGTGTGGGGATTGGCGCTTGTGGTATTTTATTTATTTAATTAATAAATAAAGCGGCCAGTAAGCGCACCGGGTTGTGTGGGGATTGGCGCTTGTGTTATTTCTCACATGTTTGCCAGTCACATTTGGGAGTACCGGTGAGAACCTTTGGAATGCCCCCTCCTTCTTTGTCTATTCGCTTCTCCAACACTCTATAGATTGGTATGTTAGTGACACTAACTTTTATGTTACTGACCGTAATTTTCACTGCGGGAATACTCCTCACCCAACGCTGAAGACTAACTGCTCTAGTTATACACTTTTTAGAGAAGAGGCGCAGCTCTCTCGCTGACTAGCCTTACCTAGCTTAAAAACAATAGATCGTATTCTTGTGTTATATACAGCATGATATGTAACGGTGGCATTTCCCGAGAACTGCGTGTAGAGCGATTTTTTCTGACGCGAACCCCGTTGGAATTAATTTTTTAGGGCAAATAGCTTTTAAATGGGAGCCGATTGAAAATACGTTCCAAACTACCCCTAAATGGGGTTGGAAAGCTATAGCGCGCCCGCATAAACTCGCGACGTTGCCACATTGTTATTGGAGCTTAGTCGGTAAGCAGTGAGAACTATATCCATGTGCGCACGCAAGAGCGTCAGCTACTGCTGGTAACTTGAAGGTTGAATGAAAAAATTTTTACCTTAAGGTAAATATTGTCTGCTCCTTATGTTGTCAGTTGTTTATCCTTCACGCGCTTACTATCTTTCTCACTCTCATGTTGGACAAAAGCATCTTTAAATTTTTATACTTAAGTAATGTTACCTCGAATAAAAGTAAAATACCATATCAGTAGGGATTTGTCCACTCTACACGATAGTGTTTTTGCAAAAATAGTCGAGCTCTTTGTCAAAAATATTGTTGTTAGGTATGTCTTGCTTACGTTCCCGGGTATGTCGTCTGTACACGATTTAGAACGAGTCCATTCATAAATTGCAATAATCAAGTGCCCGGGAAGTACCCGCCAAGTGCCCCGGAAGTCCCCGCCTAGTACAATACAGTCGGGTACCTCCCGGGTACTTGGCGGGGACTTCCTCGGGTACTTCCCAGGCACTTCCTCGGGTACTTCCCGTGCTCTTCCCGGGTACTTGGCAGGTACTTCCCGGGCACTTGGCGGGTACTTCCTCGGGTACTTCCCGGGCACTTGGCGGGTACTTTCTCGGGCACTTGGCGGGTACTTCCTGGGCACTTCCCGGGCACTTCCTCGGGTACTTCCCGGGTACTTCACGGGCACTTGGCGGGTACTTCCCGGGCACTTCCTCGGGTACTTCCCGGGCACTTGGCGGGTACTTCACGGGCACTTCCCGGGCACTTGGCGGGTACTTCCCGGGCACTTGGCGGGCACTTTCTCGGGCACTTCCCAGGTACTTGGCGGGCACTTGGCGGGTACTTCCCGGGCACTTCCTCGGGTACTTGGTGGGTACTTCCCGGGCACTTGCCGGGTACTTCCCGGGTACTTGATTATTGCAATTTATGAATGGACTCGTTCTACATCGTGTACAGACGACATACCCGGGAACGTAAGCAAGACATACCTAACAACAATATTTTTGACAAAGAGCTCGACTATTTTTGCAAAAACACTATCGTGTAGAGTGGACAAATCCCTACTGATATGGTATTTTACTTTTATTCGAGGTAACATTACTTAAGTATAAAAATTTAAAGATGCTTTTGTCCAACATGAGAGTGAGAAAAAGACAGTAAGCGCGTGATGGATACACAACTGACAACATAAGGAGCAGACAATATTTACCTTAAGGTAAAAATTTTTACATTCAACCTTCAAGTTACCAGCAGTAGCTGACGCTCTTGCGTGCGCACATGGATATAGTTCTCACTGCTTACCGACTAAGCTCCAATAACAATGTGGCAACGTCGCGAGTTTATGCGGGCGCGCTATAGCTTTCCAACCCCATTTAGGGGTAGTTTGGAACGTATTTTCAATCGGCTTCCATTTAAAAGCTATTTGCCCTAAAAAATTAATTCCAACGGGGTTCGCGTCAGAAAAAATCGCTCTACACGCGGTTCTCGGGAAATGCCACCGTTACATATCATGCTGTATATACTAGCAGCCCCCCGTCTCGGCTTCGCCCGAGACTTACTAAATAAAACACCGTAGTGTGTTGACACGTAATGTGAAACATTTTTAGTTAGAAATTTTACACATATTCCTGATACATCTCAGAACAAAAATCTTCTTATTAAAAACATATTTTTTCGGAATCCATATAGTTTATTTGGTCAAATAATAAGGTGTTCAAATTCAAAAAAATAATTATGCCGAAAAGTACCGTGCGTTCTTTATGCCATAAAATAATCGATGGCTATAAGAAGTTGTTGATTTGGTTTCTTCTGTGTAATTCACGAAAAGGGCTATTTTTTAAAGCTGTTAAGATTTAAATCCCCCAAAAAATTTATATTAAAAAAAAATTGTTTTTTCTCATATCTCACAATTTTATTACCAGAGCAACAAAGTCCTGGACCTTAAACCCAACATCTTTATTGCTACAAAAACACAAATACATTTTCTACTCATTAAAAAATCTGAAGTAGGATCTTTAAAGATTTCAGAGATTGCTGTGAGGGTACAATGAAAAGCTGATCTCTCACGTAATGGACTCTTAAGTTGACGATTTTGACGCTGCTGTTTCAATCTCGATAAATTTTCTGCGTCAGTTTCTTGACGCCTCAAATTGTATTCATTAGATACATTTGAGGTTTTCTTTCCAATATACCCTTTTGCGACTATTGGTATTCTTACGACTTTTATGACCCCTAAAGGCTATTTTCAGTCAACTTTGTTAATTTTAATACATTTGTTGGCAAGGTAGTTCGACGTCCGATGGCCCTAAAAAAGACCGGTGAGCTTCTTAAGTTAACTCTTTTTTGACTGCAGTTAACAGCAATTGTGACTGCCTGGATACCTCAGGGTGATCTTCTCTGGCTTACTGTTGAAGACCCAGACTGATTGTGAGAAAAATTACAAAGTCCGAAGCTTTGGGGCTATTTGTAGTGCTCTTTCCCAACGTCTCCCGGTATAACGTCAAAGACGTTGGTGTCTAAAGCACCTTTTTTATTTTGCAGATTTAGTTGTTTTGGTGATCTTAGATGGGGAGATTGGTTAGTGATACTTGTCCAGTGGAGGCTGTCCCGTTGGCTCAAGTTTTTTTTTCCTTTATAGCTGTTATAGGTTTGCCCAGCGCAGACCTTGAAGAGGATCAGTGATTCCTGGTTGAATGCTTAGAGTCGAGAGGGTAATATAGAGTCGTCGGTCACCGGGTTTCCCAGCCTTGCGAAGAACAACTCCGCAGGTGACGTCTGCCATTGAATAGCTGACTTGGTTTAATAGTGCCCGTCTTAAGTTAATATAGTCTTTTAGTTGACGAATCGCTTCCGGAAATGGTAATAAAAATGTATTTGTTGGCAAGGTAGTTTACACTTAGGTGGCCCCTAAAAAGAACCGATGAAATTGATGGTTAAGTAGGGAACGTAAATACTTATAATGGCCCTAAAAAGCGCCAGTGGTGAAACTTCCAGGCTATTCTTTATTATAATTCCTGATGATGAAGAGCTGGCTACGGGTTGCTTGATTCTTACCCTGGGAGTCTCGATGTACGGAGACTGTGATGGAGGGAGGTACGCTGCTGACCAAAGAATATCTCGTCTCGGGTCGTTCCCCGGATAACCAACTGCTCAATTGCTCATCTTTAGACGGGAACATGTGGGTAAGAGCCTTGGGGACGCGACTACCAAGAAGGTAGCCGTTGTGGCTTCCCGTGCCCATCAGAGCTGTTTTTTCTTGCTTACATTTGTAGCCACAAATTCTTTAACTACACCAGGTGGGATGGTGGGACTGCCACCCAACTCTGAAGAGTTGGTGCAGATTGTGCTCTGGCTAGATTCGTCTCCTGATATTCTGGCAGAGACGGCATTGGTTGGAATTAATTTATTTTTCTTTGATCGCACTCGTCGAGATTCGGGGTGAACGGACACTTAGGCCCCTTCCCTTGAGAAGAGTGTCGTCCGTAACCGGGATACCCAGCTGCAGGACTATCACCAGCATTCTCTGAACAGCTTGTTGAGCTGCCGAAGCTCGACTATACAGCTATCGATACGCTCCGGCCTATTATAACCACACTTATTTAATTATGTTGCAGGTAGCTTCGATTTTATGTCGACGCCACCTAGCGGATTTTACTGAACTAAAGTGAAAAGCTGGCGTATTTTTGCAAAACTTTGAGCTCATTTATTGCTATTGTTATTAAATTTTTTAAGATAAAAACTATACTAAAACCATCTAGGAGGTATCATGAATCAGTGTGCAAAATTTCAGCAAAATCGGTTCAATAGTTTTCGCGGTTAGCGATTACAACGGTTTTAGCAACTTTGCTTTATATATTAGTAAGATGTATATATATCCCTATATTATATAGTTGTATTGACAAAAGTAAGCCTCAGCCCCCCCGATCCCCCCCACGCCCCCTACGCTCCCCCTTAGCTCCCCCACGATAAACGTAGTTATTTGCTTGTTTTAACGTCATTTTTATTCAAATTATATTTGAGTGAGCTTCCCCCCGCTCGCCATCAGCTCCTCCTTTCTCCCCCCCTCCACCCGCCCTTCAATAAAATACTTATTTATCTAATGTTTTACCATCATGAATGTTAAAAAATATACGCAATTTAGTACCCAAGTCGTACCTCGTTTTTAAGGTTTTTTTAAGTCACTGATCATAGGTCTCCCTCTGTCTATTCGCTTCCTCTTACTCACTATGTGTCTCTAAAGTACCATTATTTGTTTAACTTGATTTAACTTTTACATTTTAAATCTCTTTCTGGTCCATGTCTACTTCACCCATATATACAATTCTTGATTACTTGAGGACTTTATAAACAAAAAGACAGAATTCAGGAGGAGGTATAATTAAATAAACAAACACAATTAAGCTTTTAAAACAATAATTCATTCTGTTAGCTTAATGTTGTGACATTTTATGTCATTTTAACCCATCTGCAAAGATGTTTTAATGTGATGATCTGCAAAGTTACATATTTTTGAATTACTGAAAAATTTATAGCTAACTAGTATTTTTAATTTCTGATTTATTCTCGGGTGCAATTTGAATAAAAATTCTTTTTGGATTCTTACATCTTTATAAAGCAACGTATAATTGTCCGTAAGAGAATAAAAGTTTTTTAATATACAATCCTTAAGAATAAAAACTCTGTTTTTCTGATTTTTTAATAAATGTAGAACATGATAGTACAAAGGGAAACTGTTTTCTATAGCAGACAAAAGGTAGTGATAATGAGGTGCCAGTATTTAGTGTTATTCTAGGAATATAAACTTTGCTTTTTTTCTCCCATAATTATTTTTGCTTCTATATTATACTTAAATAATTTTGTTATTTTTAATCTTGTGCCTCTACAGAGACCGTCTGATATACTTTAAGTTCTCATTAACACTACTATAGCATTTATTTTTAATTTTAACTCGTGTAATGGAAGACCCTCTAATATTATTTCAAAATACTATTGAAAAATTAATATTTATGTTAAGTTAATCATATGTTTTATCAACTCCTTTGTGAGTCACGTATTCTGCTGTTGTGAACTAATTTCCAGCCTGCATCGATAAATACACGAGTAATGTCGTTATTTTGTCTACTCAATCTGTTAGATGGGGGTTGGCGCGCGGAGCACACAGGGGGGCGTTAGCCCCACTAGTATATATATATATTAGTAAGGCTTCGCTTCCTTGCGCGCTCCGCGCGCCAACTCCCTACTGTTCTATCTTAAAAGGAGAGTCTTTAAATTTCATCTGTTAGTAGGGAGAGGTTGGTGCCCAGAATTTCGTGAGGAAGAAGAGTTTTTGATCCACACCATTAAGCATTAGTTATATATTTATCAGTAAACTTCCACACCACTCAAAAGGTACTATAGTGGTGCGTTGAGAGTTTTTTTTTAGAACTCTCCGTTATGTTTGGAGAAAAAAGGTATCCATTGTTTTTTTTAATGCTTAAATTCTAAACAACGAAAAGCTTTTATCACTTTAATCACGTATAAATTATTTAAATTTTATATAACATATACTTTATATTATTTTTGTTACTATTATGCCTTCTATTTTTATCAATTGATATAAGTGGTTAGAAAAATTTTTCATTTTCAGATTCAATGACAAATATGGAAATAATTTCTTCAGAGTGTTCCACACTGTAAATTGTAAAAATCATTCGTACTTTGTACTATCAAAATTTAATTTAAAATCAAACAAACATTTTTAAAATTTTTAAAAATGAACAATATAAAAGCTAGCGTTGAAGGGGACGGAAATAGTTTATTCAGAACTTTTTCTTATTTTCTCTACAGTGACGAAGATTTCCACATGAGAGCTCGTCCTTTAATAATCAATAATGTTGTAAATAAATGGCAAAATTATTATAAATTAATAGTAGGAAACGATAATTATCAAAATGTAAAAAGTAGTGATAAATAAATTAACATAATGTCAAATTTGGGACTCATGGTACAAGTATTGAAATTAAAAGCTTCTCAGATTCATTACATGTTCACGTAATAGTTAATTTCTCGAACAACGATATTCAAACATATTGAAATTCAAATCGTAATCTTAAACTAAAAATTAATCTTGAAGGAAAAATGTATTAAAAAATATTGCAATGGTCGATTGAACATTGTATTACTAAATAATCATGAAAGATTTTTTTTTAAACTTGTATTAAATAAAGTAACTGGTTCGATATCGTTTAAAGATATTAAAACATATAAAGGAATAACTTATAAAACTTTTAAAGATACTGCAATTGCAATGGGCTTAATAGATAATGATGACAAAGTGGATGATATTTTTAAAGAAGCAATTGCTGTTATGTTTCCATATCAATTAAGATAATTTTTTGCTGGGTTTTAAATTTCAGTATACGTTCAAGGTGATAAAATATGGAATAAATACAAAGAATGTTTTACGAAGGGTTTGCCTAATAATAAAAATAATTTAGCTCTTTAACAAATTACCAAAATTTTAGAATCAGAAGATAAATCATGTGGATGCTTTAATTTACCTACACTAAAAAAAATGGAGAGTAAAAAAGAACATATAGATGATGAAATACGTTTCACAAGAGAAATGGTTTACTCGATGTATAAAAGTTTGAATAATAACCAGAAAAATATATTTCGTATTATTTGCGGACGGAAAAATAAAATTGTCTTTATAGATGTTTCTGGAGGATCAGAAAAAACTTATTTATATGAAACGTTAATTTAATTTTTTTTTTTTTCAATAACAAAATCATGTCAATGCCAGAGACTGGCATAGCATTAATTTTGCTTTCAAAGGGGATCACCAGTCATAGAACTTTTAGACTTACTTTAGATCTTAATAATACAGAGAGTGCATCATTAGAATCCGAGTCAGATAAAAAAAAATTAAGAGAAGTTGATTTAATTATTTGGGATGAGGCTTTAATGATTCCAAAAAAAGCATTGGAAATTGTAGACAGAACGTTAAAAGATTTATGTAATACTGAAAAACATTTTGGAAATAAATTAATTATTTTAGAAGGTGATTTTTGTCAGATTCTTCCAGTGATAAAAAACAGTAATAGAAAAATTATACTTGAACCAACTTCTAAATCTTCATTGTTATGGAACTCATTCCAAATTTTAAAATTAAAAATCAACATTCGTTCTAAGGATAAAGGATTTTCAAAATCATTATTAAAAATTGGGGAAGGGAAATAACAAACTTTTAACATTTCTAAAAATTGGATCTCAAATGATGAATGTTCTCAAATATTTTCTAATATCTACAATTATTCGATGAATAGTGTTATACTTACATTGCATAACGAGAACATCTCTTATTCGAAGAATAAAATTCTTAAAAAATGAACAGGAGAAATCAAAACTTACTATGGTATAGTTAACGCAACTTATACAGGGGTTGATAAATCAGACGATAATATTTATTTAAATTTTCTGGTAGAAATGTTGAACAATATTCGTGAAGGATTACAACCTCAGGAAGTAAAAGTAAAAATTGGTACAATAGTAATGTTACTGAGAAATTTAAGCACATCAGATGGACTCTGTAATGGAACACGTTTATGAATCTCAAAATTATGACAGTATAATATAGAAGGAGAAATAATAAGTGGAGAAAAAATTGAAAATAGAGTCTTCTTTCTAAGAGTAACTTCAGACACAGGAAACTCCTGAACATTACCGTTTATTTTGTATCGTTAAAAATTTCCAATCGTTGTGGCATTTGCTATGACAATAAACAAATCCCAAGGTCAAAGTTTCGATAATGTAGGTTTGTATCTTAAAAAACCCTTATTTTCTCATGGTCAATTATATGTGGTTTTATCAAGATGCAAAGATAAAAATAATTTATTTATTCAAGTAGAAAAGCAAAAAAAATCAGAAATAGAAAATATTTTTTGGAAAGAGATTTTACATAATTTATTGACTTTACTTGATAATTTTTATAGATAAATTGGCAATATTTATGGTAATAAATTGAAAGTCACTAGTTAATGTTTCATCATTTAACGAGTATACATGACATGATGTATAAAAAATGGTGTAGGGGGCCTGTTCGAGGGCTGGAGAGGGACAGGAAAAATTGTGTGGTGGGCTGTCGGGGATGTGGGGGGGGGGGCTTGGGGGGTCTGTTAGATGTCTGAGAAAAAATTTAGAAAATGTCAAATTAGAGGTGAAAACGGTCGAATTTAAGCTTATTTGTGGGGGGGGGCTGTCGAGGATCTGTTAGGGACTATGGTGGGTGGGAGGGCTGTGGAGGCATATGTGAAATGCCCAACACAAATAACTATATAATATATGGGAATATATGTGTATATGTATACATTTTATCTCATTTACTAACAGTTGACTACAACATAATTTATTACCTCACGACTCGTAACGTTTACTATTATGATTCTAAAAAGGCACTTGAATCTCGTGAAAAAGCAACTGTTATAAATTCTATTAAAACGTTAGAAAATGTTGTCATGTATAATATTTTATAAAATCTTACAGTTTTTGGCAGTTTATTACACTATTTTATATTTTGTTATAATAAATAAATTGTAGAAACATTTTCTTACATTTTTTAATAAAAATTTATTTTAACGAAAAAAAGTTTAGTAATTATTATAAAAAATTATAAGTGTAATAGTATGTGGTTAATCATATCGAAACGTAACTAAAATGTAAGAAAATGTAACTCAACATAATAAAATGAAAAAAAGTCTAAATTCCACGACAATAATAGTTTCTTACATCTTCTTACGTTTTCTTACAAGTGACGGCGCATCATCACACATGTTTACTTTTTCTTCCGACCTAGGAAAAAAGTTAGAAAATGTCAAATTAGCGATGAAAAACGGTCGAATTTCAGCGTATTTGTGAGGGGTCTTTAGGGGGAGGGCTGTGGAAGGTCTGTGGAGAATATGTGAAATTCCCCACAAAAATTACTATATAATATGAGGATATATATATACATACATGCAAATATATATATATACCTATATTATATAGTCGTAAGAGTTAGAGCGAGGTTTTGCAGCCCCCCAATCCCCCCCAAATGAGTAATCCTACTTTTTTGCTAGCCACCTCCCCCCCAGCTTCCCCTTATATAATGTAAATATATTCGTAAAGCCTTATATATTAACTGTTACAAGTGGTCTAATTTTTACATATAATTTTATTTGACCATAACAAAAAATTTTGTTATAATTATCTTACTTACGATGTTCGTTTTGATTACATACTCTAAAATGTCTTTTTAGGTGCTCTGCTCTTACATAACCTTTTCGACAGTTGTGACAAATATTTTTTTGAACGTTTTTTTCATGACTTTTCAAATGTCTCTGTCAGTGATAATTTCTTTTTAAACTTTTTTCGCATTTAATACACTTAAGCAAATAGTTTTTCTCGTCTAATATTACGATGCTATATAGATCACATGCAAAACATATTTTTTTGTAAACTTTTTCGTACGATTATAGACACTCTTAATTAAAAATTTTCAGTGACATTTGTCACACTGATAAGATTTTGCATCCATAATGGTGTATCTGAAAACATTTTACATAAAACGGATTGCTTATGATTTCATAAATACGGGTACTAGACGGTACTGAAATTTGCTTCTTTAACGAAAGAAAAAATTTGCAGGAAAGTATAAAAATAGTAATAAACTATGGAATAGTTTTTTTGTTACTCTAAAATTTTATTCCAAACAATATTTTCGATTTCAAATTTGTTTTCTGATTCAATTTAGATAAAATTTTTTTGGGTTTTTACATCTAGACAATGCAAGATATAATTGCCCATGAGCAAATAATGGTTTTCTAAAGTATAATCCTAAGGCACCAAAACTTAACCTTGAGATTTATTAATAGTCATAGAAAATGCTAAAGTCCATGGAAATTGTTTTCTGTACAATATAAATGGTAGCGAAGAAGAATTGTTTGTATTTAGTGTTATTCTTGGAATAAAGACATTCCTTTTTTTTCACTTGTAATTATTTCAGCTTTAATGTTGTATTTGAATAGTTTTGTAATTTGTAATCTTGTACCATTGCAAAGTCCTTTAAATATGTTAAAGGTTCGTATTAACATAACAATAGTTTTAAATTCTATTCGTGTGGAGAAAGACCTTCTTTAATACAATTTAAATATTATGTAGGAAAATTAATATAAATGTTATCGTCTGAATTATCAACTCCTTTGTGAGTTGCTTTATTAATACTATAATAGGTAACTAATGTTCCTACCATGTTATTTAAAATTTTATTGTTTAAAAACTGAGTGTATTCATTGTGTGATGTTAATATAGCTGTAATTATAAAAGAATCATTATTATTATTGAAAATTTTAGAACATATATCATTTGTTTTCCATGTCTGACGAAATTATGAAAGTTTTAATTATGGTTTCTTGAACAATAGTAATTTTGCTTCCGTTTTTTCCTACTGGGAGAATTTGACGAAAGTCTCCACCTTAAATTATTTTTTTATCTCCAAAAGGTTTATTACTACTATATAAATCTTGTAAAGTCCTATCAACGATTTCTAACACTTTTTTCGGTATTATAGAAGCTTCATCCCAAATAATTACTTCTACATTCCGTAATTTTTGTTTATCTGGCTCAAACTGGAAGAATGCACTTTCTATAGTGTTTAAGTCGAAAGGAAGTCTGAAAGTTCTGTAAGTGGTCATTCTCTTTGGGAGCAGAATATAAGCAATACCTGTCCAAGCCATTGTAAGAATTTTTTTTCAATTGATATGAAATAATAAATTAATATTTAGTATAGAAAAGTTTTTCCAGATCCACCAGGACCATCGATGAAAAAAATTTTTTTTTCAAATTTTATTATTTCTTGAAAAATTTGACGTTGATCATGACTGAGTTGTGAAAACATTTTACGGTTTATGTTTACAAAATATTCTTTCATCATTAACAGTATCAATATTTTTTTTTATTGTTTCTGTTGGTTCTGGTAAACTGAAATCTTTACAAGACATATTTTCAGAATTAGAAATTTTGTTTCAATGTAAAAGAGCTTTATTTTGATCATCTTTACAATCTTCAATGAAAAATTTTTTGTATTTGTTCCAAATAATATAACCAAAAATATTTTTAGATATAATAAACCATGCGAAAAATTTTCGTAGTTGAAAAGGCAGCATATGTTTTATGCTTCTTTAAAAATTACATCGTTTTGAAAATCGTGTTCTACTAATCCCATAGAAATAGATGTTATTAGTCAGGAAAAATAAAAAGTAATTGTTAAAAATTTATGTAATTAATTATGATTAATATACATTTGTTACACATATAAATTTTAGTTTAACAATTAATATAATTTGGGTTTTTTTCTATACTTCGTAAATCTAATTTGCAACTACGGGGGTTGGTGCGCAGAGCGCGCAGGGGGCAAATATAGTCATAAGAGCTTAGAAATATGTATTGACACAAACAGGATAGACAGCTCATTTAAAAAAGGGAGCCACTAAAAGAAATATTAAACCTCACCAACAAAAAGTCAAGGGCACATCTCTCTGTCTAAATAAACTTTACCACTTTTATTTGAAATTAGCAGCTTGTTTTTCATATTTCCTGAAAAGCAGAGCAGTAATCATTCCCCAGCGTAAAAAATTTATTCCCGAGTATTTTCGAAAAATGCTATAGTCTTCCGAATTTTGGAAAATATACTTTAACATGTTATTCTTATACTAACAATTAATTTTATCATTTTTTAAGGCTTTATAAAATATTAATACAAACCTTATTTTGAAAAAATTACATTTATAACACAACAAAAGGGGGGGTTGGCGCAAGGAGCGCGCAGGGAGGTGGAGTCCGAGTAATATATGTATATATAAATAAGTAGTGACTTATGCGGAATTCACGTGATTCTAACATATATGTTAATAACATGGTAGGATTATGCAGACGTCCACATAATTCCTTTTTTGTCTTCATAATAACCCTTACATACACGTGATTGTCCCCATAAGTCACTATTTATAAACATACTGTTATACACGCACTAGTTGGTCTCAGCCCCCTGCGCGCTCCGTGCGCCAACCCCCCGCCCCACCTTGTTGTGTTTTATAAGTCTAATGTTTTCAAAATAAAGTTTGCATTAATATCTTATAAAGCCTTAAAAAATGATAAAATTAATTATAAGTAGGAAACAAAATATGTTAAAGTACATTTGACAGAATTTGGAAAACTCCGGCATTTTTCGCGAATACTAAAACTTTTAGAATTTCTCAGACATGGAAAACGATTGATATATGTTCTAAAATTTTTAACAATGATGATTCTTTTATAATTAAAGCTATGTTAACATCCCACAGTGAATACACACATTTAAAAAAAAAAAAATTTTAAGCATATGGTAGGAACATTAGTTACCTATTATAGTATTGATAAAGCAACTCACAAAGGAGTTGATAATTCAGACGATAACATTTATATTAATTTCCCTACATAATATTTAAATTGTATTAAAGAAGGTCTTTCTCCACACGAATAGAATTTAAAACTATTGTTATGTTAATACGAACCTTTAACATATCTGAAGGACTTTGCAATGGTACAAGATTACAAATTACAAAACTATTCAAATACAGCATTAAAGCTGAAATAATTACAAGTGAAAAAAAAGGAATGTCTTTATTTGAAGAATAATAATAAATACGAACAATTCTTTATCGCTACGATTTGTATTGTACAGAAAACAATTATCATTTACCTTAGCTTTTTCCATGACTATCAATAAATTTCAAGGTAAAGTTTCGATGCCTTAGGATAATACCTTGGAAAACCATTATTTTCTCATAGGCAATTATATCTTGCATTGTCTAGGTATAGAAACCCAAAAAAAGTTTTTATCGAAATTGAATCAGAAAACAAATTTGAAATCGAAAATATTGTTTGGAATTAAATTCTAGAGTAACAAAAAAACTATTCCATAGTTCATTACTATTTTTATACTTTCCTGCAAATTTTTTCTTTCTTTAAAGAAGCAAATTTCAGTACCATCTAGTACCCATATTTATGAAATCATAAACCGTTTTATGTAAAATGTTTTCAGATACACCATTATGGATGCAAAATCTCATCAGTGTGACAAATGTCACTGAAAATTTTTAATTAAGAGTGTCTATAATCGTACGAAAAAGTTTACAAAAAAATATTTTTTGCATGTGATCTATACAGCATCATAATATTAGAGAGGAAAAACTATTTGCGTCACATAAAGAAATGCCGAAACATTGAGAAAAATTCTAAGTGTATTAAATGTGCAAAATATTTCAAAAGAAATAGCCACTCACAGAGATATTTGAAAAGTCTTAAAAAAAACGTTCAAAAAAATAGTTGTCAAAATTGTGGGAAAGGTTATGTAAGAGCAGAGCACCTACCTAAAAAGACATTTTAGAGTATGTAATGAGAATAAACATCGTAAGTAAGTTATTCGTGACATAATTTTTTGTTATGGTCAAATAAAATTATATGTGAAAATTAGACCATTTGTAACAGTTAATATATAAGGCTTTACAAAATTATTCACATTATACATAGGAAAGCTGGGGGGAGCGGGGGAACGAAGGGGAAGCTAGCAAAAAAGTAGGATTACTTAAAAAATGCATGAAAATGAAAGAAAAACTACCTTGTTTGGTTGGACTGGGGGGAGGTGGAGGGGGTGTGGGGGGTGGTGGAGGGGCAGCGGGGGAAGCAAAACCTTGCTTTAACTCTTACGATTACATTATATAGGAATATATATATATATATATATATATATATATATATATATATTAGTGGGGCTATCGCCCGCCTGCGCGCATTGCGCGCCAACCCCTCACCAACAGATTGAGTAGACAAAATAACGACATTACTCATGTATTAACGGGGGGGGGAGCGGGGGCGGGCTGAGACTCACTTTTGTCAATACAACTGTATAATATAGGGTGGTATATATATACTACACTAGATTACCATCTATTGTTTTTAAGCTAGGTAAAGCTAGTCAACAAGAGAGTCGCATTTCTTCTCCGAAAAGTAAGTAACTAGAGCAATCAGTCTTGGTTCTGCCTAAGTACACGCTACAATTAAACTTTTCAATAAAACTGTTCTCTTTTTTAACTCGTGTCATTTAATTCAATTCTCAGTATCACCTGTATAGTTTTCAATAGGTCAAGGGCCCAGTTGAATTACTGAGAGATTGACGTTTATATTTTCGTAAAATAATACTCTGCTAGCGAGTTAGTTAAGTCATTATAGCATGCGGTAATTACTGTCCCAACCTCTTTCGGTCAGCCAGCCACGTGCAACAGTGTAAGTACCACAGAAGGATTAAAGGACATGGAGGAGTTACTGGTAGTAACAAAGATGACGGGACTCTCTGGCGCTGAAATTTGGACCTCATTGAAGTTTGAAACAAAAATCAAGTTTCTGTCGTTTGGCGCCTCTGGGATCGTCCAGGGTGGAAATTTTAAGCCTACACAGTCTGAATGTGGGAAGCGCAACAGAACAGGAAATAAAATCACTAGTGACCTGGGAGAAAGCTGAAGGTAAAACACAAAGTATAATTGTGTGTGGTTAACCTCTCAAGTTCAACAGTATGTGCGCACGTGACAGTCCGCCAAGGACATGTGGGACCGGTTCTATGGGATTTTCGAAAACAAGAGTGAAGCAATGGTTTATCTACTGATGCAGCAGTGGTACTCCATCAAAAAAAAATGTGGGTAAACTGGTGGAGAGAGTGTTGCCAAAAAAAAAGGAGGCACAGAAAAATAATGGGGCTGGAAATTCATCATCAGCTGATGATCCTAGCACACAGGCCATGGGAGCAGCCTTTGTACAGGAGGTACTCCTGGCAACCTCCATCTCTGGCGACCAAAGGGAAAAGTGGCTTTTTGACTTAAGAGCTAGTCTTCATATGTCAGGAAGACAAGATAGGTTCATAAACCTGGTCAACAAGGAGAAAACACGTATTTGTGTGGGAGACGGTAATATAATGGAAACTGAACTGTACGGTACGATAAATATAGAAGCTTTTAATGGTAAATCTTGGATAAAATGCATCTTGATAATGTTTTATTTTTACCAAAGCGGAAGTACAACTTTTTCTCTTTAAGCTCCATCGCAGATAAAGGATATTCTGTGATGATGGATGGCACAAGGTGCCTGATACAGAAAAATGGACTTATCGCAGCAGTGGAAGAACGTGAGAAAAATCTCTTCATAATGAATTTCAGAGTTTGCATTCTAAAAACAAATGCAGTGGTCATTGGTTCATTGGTTATGTCTTGGTTGGGTCATCTGAGCCAAGCAGTCTGCGAGTCTGGCATGAGCGGTTAGCTTATCAAAATTACGACCATGTCAAAAGACTGCTGAGGTTCAAGGGCATAGAAGTTATTGGTCAACAAGAAGAATGCCAGTCATATGTTCGTGGCAAGATGCAACGAATATCCAGCAAGTCTAACAACGACAAGTCACATTGAAGAGTTGGTCCACATAGATTTATGTGGTCCAATGGAAAACAAGTCACTCAACGGATCTCAGGTATTTTTAGTTGTTTAAAGACGATTTCTCAAGTTATGGCCATGTTTACTTTATGAGAGAAAAGAGTGAGGTGTCGAATAACTTCTTAAATTACTTGATTTGAGTGAAGAAAGAAACAGGTGTAGATATGAACTCAATCAGGACCGACAATGGTCGTGAGTTTGTTAACAAAACAATGTCTGAGATTGCCTTCAAACACGGCATAAAGCATCAAAAAACGGTACCCTACACCCCGGAGCAGAATGGGAAGGTTGAGCGTGACAATATGACGATGGTTGAGGCAGCGAGGACAATGGTATACAGTAAGGGTTTGCCTCTGAAACTTTGGGCTGAAGCTATAAACACGGCTGTGCCTGTGATAAATTGGACTGGTAAAAGCCTTGTGAAAGAGAAAAATCCGTACGAAGTATGGCACAAACAGAGCGTAAATTTTGACAAGTTCAAAGAGTTTGGATCGAGTGTAATGGTGCATGTTTCAAAAGAAAAACGAAGGAGATGGGATCAAAAGGCTGAGGAAGGAACTATGGTTGGATACAGTGAAGAGACTAAAGAATATAGGATCTGGTTTCCACAGCACAACAAAATTGAAACTCGCTGTGATGTAAAGTTCCTTCAATCAAAAAATGAAGAAAAATTAAAAACATTTTATGAAAGTCAGTTGACAACTCAGATACAAAAAATAATAATTAATGAAGAAACTGCTATTGATCAAAGTAATCAACTCTCTGATGAAGAAGAACAAGATATTGATCCAAGTGTTGAATACTATGATAGTGCAGACAGCAGAACAGTCGGCTCAACTGATGGTAACAAAAGTGTGGCGGTCGTGTATAGCCACCCAAAAGAAGAAATAGTACTTTGGGTTCAATGTGATGGCTGCAGAGACTGGTTCCACATGGTATGTGTCGGCATCGTAGCAGGACCCCAATTTAAAACGATTGGTACTGCGTCAAGTGTGAAGTTCAGCAGGCTAAGGTTGCTGAAGCAACTCATGAGGGTACTGCGTTGCTCTGTAAAGAGCCTGACAGCTACAGCAGCGTTGAGAAGAGACATGACAAACTGGAATGGCAGTAAGCCATGAGCGAGGAGATGCAAGCTCATGAGGCAAATGGTACGTGGTCCTTGGTTAAAAAACCAGCCAAGGCCGATGTGCTTGAAAATCGCTGGGTTTTTAAAGTGAAGCAAAATCCAGACAGAACTGTGGAGAGATATAAAGCAAGACTGGTAGTTAAGGGTTGTTAACAGAAATCTGGACTTGACTACTCTGAAACCTTCAGTCCAGTTGTCAAGTTTGATTCAATAAGAGCCCTAGGAAGTCTTGCTGCATGGGAAAATACGCTAGTAAAACAATTCGACGTAAAAACAGCTTTTTTGTATGGGGAGATTCAAAAAGAAGTATATATGAAACAGCCAGAACGATGGAAGTACAAAGGTGAATAAGTTGAAGAAAAGCCCCTACGGACTGAAGCAAGCTCCTCAATGCTGGAACAGTAAATTCGTCTCCTGTCTGGTGCAGTACAAGGTAAAACCGATAGATGCAGATCCATGTGTCCTACGCTCTTTATTTCATTGGGATGCTAATCTTATTTGCATCGAGCATGCTAAATCTTGAAAGTACATCCCTTACATAGTCTTCCTGATCAAGATACAACAATCTTTTACTTCTGTCCCTTGTTACTCCAAGACCCAAAAACTTCTTGACATGGCCCAGATTTTTCACAGAAAATTTAACACTTAATCTTGAGAAAAGTTCATTCACAGAACTCATAGTGTTTGAAAAAACTAAAATATCGTCCACAAATAATAACACATATAACGTTATATCACCAGATAAATAATCATAAACATAAGGATCATATTTGGACTGTCTTAGACCCAGAGTTTTCAAGAACATATAAAGCTTGATATTCCATGTCCTGCTGCCCTGCCTCAGACCGTATGACGCTTTATTTTCTTCACCACATCTGACAGAACCTGTGGGTTGTTTCATTAAATTTTTTCTTGAAGCTCGCCATGAAGAAAAGCTGTTTTCACATCCAAATGCACAATTTCAAAGTCCTTGATAGCTACTTGGGCCAGCAGAATTCTAAGAGATACACTTCTTGCCACTGGTGAAAATGTCTCATAGTAATTCACTCCATACTGTTGTAAACCCTCTAGCCACAAGTCTCGCTTTAAATCTCTTTGTACCATCAGGACTCGCTTTTAGCTTGAATACCCGTTTGTTGTCTACAATATTTTAATTTTCAGGTGGATCAACCAGAATCCAGGTTTGATTGTTAGCAAGTGATTTAAGCTCTTCATTTATGGCTTGTATCCAACGAGCTGATTCAGGGCTCTTAACTGCTTGTTTATAAGTTTAAGGTTCAGCGAAACAATCTGAAAATCCTGGTGTTACTTGTAGAACATAGTCCTTTAGAAATTTGGGTTTTTTGGATGTTCTTTCTGATCTTCTTATCTCTGTTTGATCAAATGAACGATCCTGAAAAGTTCTCTTGCTACCCATCTGATTTTGAACTTCGTGAGTGTCCATAGGCTGACACATATCCTTTGATACATCACTTTGCTTGTCAGCGCCTATATCCGGATTGTTTTGTAACTCGTTATTGGATTTGCATTGATCCGACTGATAGTATGGCGTAAAAAACGTGGGTTTTGGTTTTAACACATCCTCATAAAAAATTACATTGTCAGCCATTCTAATCTTGTTGTCCTTGTGGTCCCATAGTCTGTAAGCTTTGTGACTTGCATCATAACCAAGCACAATGCATTCTACTGCTCTGGACTCAAGTTTGGAACGTTTCAGTACTGGAACAAACACAAGTGCTTTGCACCCAAAAACACGTAAATGTGTTTCGTGTGGCACCTTTCCAGTCCACAGTTCCTGCGGTTTTTTTTGAAGTCCAAGCTTCTTCTCGGAGATAAGTTGGCCAGGTATGCAGCTGTTGCTATTGCTTCGCCCCAGAATGACTCATCCAAGGAAGCATCAAAAAGCATAGTACGTACTTTGTCGAGGAGCACCCGATTCGCTCTCTCGGCACGTCCGTTTTGTTGAGGCGTGTAAGATAATGAAAATTCATGAACAATCCCTTTGTTTTTGAAAAACTCTATCAATTCACCACGCATATACTCACGTCCGTTGTCAGATCTAAATCGTTTAATTGTTTTTCCAGTTTGATTTTCAATTAGGTTGACAAAATTTTGTACAGTCACTGTAGCATCACTTTTATTTTTTAATGGGTAAACAAACATTTTTCTTGAATAATCGTCCATAAAAGTTGTAAAATATCTGTTGCCACCATGTGATGCTGTTGGCATCTCACATACATCAGAGTGCACCAACTCAAGTATCTCCAAGGCCATTTTTGAATACTGATGAAAAGACCTTTAATTTAGCTTACCATATACACACGTCTCACATAGTTGATTCAGCGAACCCTTGATGTTAATGCCGACAGCAGCTCCTTTTGTCAACTGCTGAACTGACTCAAGATTTAAATGACTCAATCGTCTGTGCCATATTTTCACATCCAACGGTGGCGCATTCACTTAAAGTTTATTAACACTGTGTGCAAAATGGTTTTCTTTGCGTGGATTTAATTTATATACATTATTACATGTCCTAATTTCTGTAAGAATCACTTCATTTTTTTGATTCAAGATTTTGCACTCCCTTTTTGTGAAAAGCACTGAATTTTCGGCATCAGTTATTTCAGCCACTGATGACAAATTTAAGATTAAATCCGGCACATTTAATACATTTCTAAGTGTGGCTTCGACGATACCATTAGACTGTCTGCTTGGAGACATACGACGCCTTGAGCACACACCGGTAAATTCTGGTTACTTGCAACTGTTACTGCTTTCACTTTACTTGCGGAAATTGTATTAATTAAATCACGATCGTTACATATATGATTAGATGCACCAGAGTCAATCACCCAATCTTGATGACACACAGTTGAAATTGCCGCCAAGTTCAAAAAAGAAACAGCAAAAACATCGGTATTTTGGTCGTCACCGCTCTCTGCAGTCTCTACACTGTTTTGCTAGATGTCCACGCTTGTTACATTTATAACAGCGAAAATTTCTCAGTTTGCCTTTGTTGTCGTTGTTTGAATTTCTTGAAAAAACTGTGCTTTGATCCTGCTGAGTTGGTTTATGGTTTGTGTAACTACGTTTGTTGACAAACAAACTCTGTGTATGTTCGTTACTCGCTTCAGCAGTTACGTCCTGTAAAAGTTTCCATTTGACGTCATCAAAGGTCAATTTCTCATAAGACGATTCCAAGGCTATTAACATAGGACTAAAACGCTCTGGCAAACCGAACAACAAAAACGATGCTTTCAGCTCTTCGGGCACGGTGACCTTGGCATTTGCCAGTTTATCGAGTAACGCGGATACTTCAGCTACATAAGCCTCCATGTTGTCACAATTGTCCAGCTTGATAGCCACCAATTTTCGCAATATGTCTAGAAGTCTTACGCCTCCTATGTCAGCGGAGGTATCGTGCAGCATTTTCCACATGCCCTCTGCTGTGGCTTCCTTCTTGATATAAGGGTACAATGCGGGAGCCACTGATAAAAGTATCTGCTGACGCGCTTTGCGTTTTTTTGTTTCATCAGCTAAGACCTCCCTTCTTCTGATGCTTTAACAGCACACCAGAGATCTTCACCTAAAAGCCATGCCTCCGTTGCCGCTGACCACTCTTCATAATTTGCCCTGCCGACCAAGTGCGGTATTCGTGGAGCGTTCTGGAAAGCCATATCGCGCTTTTCACTAATTGAAACTCTACACAGTAACATGCAAAGAAAAAACAACCGAGAAAACACTATTTACAGTACGGTTTAATTATTACACTAGCGATCTTATTGTAGGCGCAAGTATGTAACCGTTTTTCTCTCGTTAAAACTTAAATGAACTCTAACACATAGGGTTGACACGAGGAAGAAAAAAAACTTTCAAAAAAGATCCAACTGCCACTTGATGCACGTTCCGACTTGAAAAAGGAAAAAAGGGCCCATAACCTGTTATAATAAAGGTTATTAATAAATAAAGTTGGATCGTATAAGTTGTACATTATTGAACACGTCTTCCTCGATCTACATTCGCTGTGTGACTGACTACAGTTGGTACAGTTTCCAACTTGCGCTAGCAGACACACGCACCAATACACATGTAATATACTAGTATCTTTCAACAGTAAGATATTACAGTAGGAGTGTTGAATACCCGACGGAAATTGTAAGTAGGCGATCAGTAGGGCCTACTTAGGCTGCCTCTCTTGCCAACTGAAGTCCTACGTTGGCAGCGTCAGGTGGCGTTTGGTAGGCCCTAAGTAGACTGCCTCCATTGACGTAACATAACCACCTTTCAATCGATAAATATAGATGTGTACATATGAAAATACACATTGTATTATAATTGAACTAAAGTCATGCTTCATTTCAAACGAATCATATTTAATTTCTTCATGAAAATTTTTCATCACGGCATTGTTGATCACGTGTAATTACAAAAATATAAAATTAAGATAAATAGAAATTTTATATAAATCAAGATACAAATTTCATCTTAAAAATATCTCTCATCCACAATTGATATCAAGTTTACAATATGAACATGTGATTCGTAAGTTAATTCTGAGGAACCATTATATAATCACTAAGGAATTAATACAAATTACATGCTCACACTGCAGTTTACTTTTTTTCATACAAAAACATATTGATTCAATTAAATGATAGATGAACTTATTTTGACGGTGGACATCTAAATGACAGTGTACAAGCTGTTCAATGTTAAATTTCATAATCTTAGTACGGTTTTTACATTGTTTTTATTGAAATTTTTTGAAGCACCAATTATTATTTCTAATCCAGTACTTTAAGAAACTTTGTTTAGTTGACAACAAATTTAATGTCGATTAATTTTGTCAGTTTCATATACGTATAAGAATGCTCATTAATCATTTGTATAGGACTCAATAAAAGACACTTGTAACTTGTGTACCTGTGTATAATTTCACGCTACAGTTTACACTGCAACTGTAGCTGATATAACTGTATATACTTTTCGAGAAGTAAGATAAAGGTAGGTTATGTAGGCTGCCTAATGAGTACCTCACGCACGCCCCCTGACGCACCTACTTGTGCCCTCAGTAGGCTGCCTAAGTAGGGCCTCATGAACTAGAGAGGCAACCGACTTTCATTTCTGTTCGGGTAGTCAATTTCTAAATTTCCCGCTGAAATTTATGTATATATACACATAAATACACATTAAAAACAAGAGGGAAAAACTTCATCTGCGTTATGTGAATGAGATTATACCTGTATATATTTATTTATTTTTTTAATTAATGGGCCGAAGACCCAATCACAAAAATTACAAAAAATAAATAGGAGTTGGCCAGCACAACACATGCATCCGATACCAATTCAGAATTAAAAGACGCGGATTTGCATATGCATTTACTCAAATATGTATACATTCAAACAAACACATAGTAAACCAAAAGGCAATGACGCATCAAAATATAACATCAAATAGTAGATAAGCTATGAAAATTCCAGCTCAGGTGGGCTTGAATCGCTACGCAATTTCTGCCCAAACTTTCTTCGTGGCAAGCAAACTTCTCTTTTCAGGTGGAGTAGTCCCTATTGCAGCCAATGGGCAAACAGGAGCTGTGGTTTCCTTGCACTCCTTCCGCGTGCGCTGCTTGAGGTTGCGTGTGCCACCTGCAGCGTTGCTTGAGTTTGCGTGCGCTGTTTCCAAGTAGAAATTGAGAGTGGGCAGCCCAGCTTAAACGCATGGTCCAAATCAAGCAACCAAGCCTGGCCGCAGGTGGGTTTTGGGTTTGTAATACGGCACTGACTTGGGCGCAGCTTGGCCTGACTTGGCATGACTTTCGCCCAGTGATCTCCCACTTTCGTCTGAAGTATTTCATATAAGCAATGCTTATACATAAGCATGCAAGTTTGTGTACATATTCATGTTTGTCTGCGCGCACGCATGTCATACTATTTGTATACTTATCAATAGACGTCACTGTATTATACTGATCTGCAGACGAAAGTGGGCTATTCCTGGGTGAAAGTCATGCCAAGTCAGGCCAAGCTGCGCCCAAGTCAGCGCCGTATTACAAAACCACTGGAGGCCAAGTCAGGTGCCAAGCTGCGGCCAAGGTGGGTGGCGTGGCAGCTAAGTTTGGGCCCACTTTCAATTTCTACTTGGGTTTATGCGCACTGCAATGTACATAAGTCGTCTGCAGCGCTGGTTTGCGCGCTGTTTGAATGTGCGAAATCGTGTGCAGCTTGTGTGCGTGATAGTTATATGCATATAAAATTTGTTTGTGTTAGCGAGAGCGTTACATGATAATGTAGGATTTGGAGTGGTAGGAAAATAATTGTTAAACGTTTTTTGTTTTATTTTTAAAAATCAGTTTATATTAAATTGAAAATGTACATGATTTACAAAACTAAACTGGCAAAACTTGCATGATTTATAAAATTCGTTTTGTTAAACATCTTTCCCTTAAAATACATAAAAATATGCAGGAATAAGTTTTATCAGTATTATTTTTATCAAATGCTACGCTTAACTAACCACGTCGTAGCTAGTCATCCATATAGGATGTTGCTTTTGTCGTTTAAGGCGTTTATATGCTGCCTAATATGAATCGCTGTCTTGTTTTGGTGACTTGATTGATATGCTAGTCAGAAACCATTATTTTATGAAATGCGCTTTATGTAGGGCACAAAATAGTTTCTTCTTTTCAAAATGGTTTTTCCCGTATGTAAGGCGTACTGAAAAAGAGACTTTGTCTTCGAAGTCTTTGAAAGGACGATATATTTGGGACAAATCGTAAACTTCGTGTCGGGATTAAACTAATGAACTAAGCTTCATCTCTCGTTTAAGATCTTAAATTATTCTTGTAATATATTATTTATTTGACAAGGCTGTTTTCTTCTCGGTTGTTGTTACTACTCGTGTTAGATTGATAAAACTGAGATTATAATAAGATACAACTTGTGTTTATAACTCTTCTCTGTCAGAACAAGTGACAAATGCCAACCCACAGCGCTGCGTAAGATTGCGCAATTCCTCTCTCCATGAGCAAGTATGAGATGCAGTGTTCTTTCTTTTCGAGTGCCTGAGCCGCTCTTGTGATTATAATCAGGCGGTTGGATAGCTTAGAAGCGCAATTTTACTTTTAAAAATCATTTATACATCTTATTTTAAAATTATAATTTACGTATTCTAACAGATTTTTACTACTATTGTCAAAAAAATTTTAGGTAAAAAATGACTTCATTCGTCAAACTCCACGATAGTCACATCTGTAAAAGTGTAGAAAAACATGAATTACCAGCACTTTTATTATAATTTGATCGTATGTATGTATGCATACATATATATATATATACCTACTTGCATGATACTATTTCTTTCAGGTATTTTTTTTTTCAAGACCCTTGAGGAAAACCATTTGCTCGTCAACTAGTTAGTTTTTAAATATTTAAGTGCTCCTTCATAGGTAATGTTTCCGATATTCTAGCTTATACCATAAAAATTGGTTATTAAGCAAGGATTTTACTTTTTGTCGGCATGTAATAAATTTTTCCACTCGACAGGTGGCTTAAGCACTATTACAACGGCCACAAAATTCCTTCTTTTCCCAAGTTTAACATAGAAAATTTCTGTAAAAAGCAATTTGTTATTTACTGTCTTAAAACCATGAATACACTACAATACACTCTGTCACGCTAAAGCACATTATACTAAATACCCAATAAATAACCTAAATCCTTTCATGTAAAGGAAGTATATTTAACTTTGCCTCCTGAATAAGTGTGTCTTAAATAGATTTCTTACAAGATAAATTTTATTCACGTGAGTGTCATTCTTTAAAGACCTAAGGCCATACACACTCGGTCCTATGATACAGGTAGCAAGTTCGTCGATGCTTTGGAAAATATTAGGGTAAGAAATTTTAAGATTTTAAACTCTTTTAAATGTTGATGTATTCATAAAATTACTTAACTTAAATACAATTTATATTTTACAATTTACTTACAATTTATTGACAATATCATAATTTAAGTGATTTTGTATTTTAGTCCAATTTTAGTACGCAGCATGCCTTTTTTTCATTTTATTGTTACTTGTGTCCTCTTGTCTCTTTTTTGAATAAATGCTAAACTTTACATACTAGTTCTGGAGAAGATTCGACAGGTGGCCGTGGAGAATTAGATATGTCCCCAACTTCTGGTAAGGATGACACATCTACAATTTGTAGCGTTTCTGCTGACTGAGGTGATGTTGCGCTTAAGTCGAGCAGTGCTCTTAATGGTGAAATATGCCGAATTACCGTTTAGAGCAGTGATCCCAGACGGAATGGCATTCCCCTCAAAGTAGAGTTCAGCACTCTAGAGACTTGCAAGCTGTAGGCTGGCGCAACTATCCTATAAAAATCCTTTTTTTCAGAAATTATGAAATTGATTTTTCATGATACCAAAGAAATATACATCATTTCCACCCCTCATCGTAGTATGTTTTTTTTTTTTTTTTTTTTTTTTTTTTTTTCACGAAAAAAATTACTCTTAGAAATTTCTTAAAGAACTATATAAAATTATATCGAATGCACTTCTTACGATCTATGTTACGGACTCTCTAATCGTATAGCTACTATGTCCTGTAATTTGATTTAATACTAACTAAAAACAAGCTCACATTTTTTCCAAGTGATTTTTTTTTAGTATTATAATAATCATCGACTATTTTTCTGAACCATTTTTTAAAATATTTTATTACCATTGAACTAATTAGTTTTTTTACAAACCTTACTAAACAAATTTTGTGACTAGTCGTCGATACTTACACAACAAAGTGTAAGGCTTCAGACATATCATAATCAAATTTTCCTATAAAAATTATTAGTAAGTTGAAAAGAAATACAGAAAATCGGAAGGAGGGGAAAGAAATGTTATTAGTTGACTACTCCTTTTTTCTCTTTTTTTCCTTGAGTAGTTTCCAACATAGACCACCTCCATTTGTAATAACTGGCCGCGAGTTGTTTGTTTTGATGACATGTATTCATTCCCCGTCCCGTGTTATTTTCTACAACTTGCAAATGCTTTGAGCAACAAATTTTAGAGTTAAAACCCGAAGGTAGCTCAAGATCTTAAAAAGTCTTTTCCATACAGCTATGTCAACTAGGAATTATTAAAAAATAAAATTGCGTTGTTTCCGTCGTATTTTGTTAACAATGGAGCAGAATTGTGTCAATTCGAAATCAATATTTTTTGGAATAAAATTGTTAGCATGCGTTCTGAAAACAGTAATTTATTATTTCCAAATTTAAAAATATTGATCCAAGGTATTCTAACCTTGCCGCATTCTAATGCTTAGCCAAAAAGAGTTCTTTCCATTGTTACCGACGTCAAGAAAAAAAAATAAAATGAAATGGAAATAGATTTATTCGATAGAATTTATTTTATTTAGCCTTGTTTTTTGTCCGCGGCTTAACTGCATTACATTTTGTAGAAACACAAAAATGATCTTGATTTATTCAATTCACAAAGGTATAAACATAAAGTTGATATCACTCCGAAACATAAATCTCAAAGTAAATAATCTTATGAATATTTTCACTCACATCTGTTTTTGGCTTTTTTTGTTTGCTTTTTGTGCGCGTAATAGTCAGTGTTACATTCGTCAATGCGCTATTACAAACGTGCTCATTAACTATTCATATTTAGATGTTCTGCTTAAATGATTTATTAATAGATTTTAAATGTCTGAATCGATAATGTAGATATAATTTTATTGTACAATCTAATTAGGCCTAATAATACTTAGGTTTTTTAACATACATCAGTATTCCATTTGTTGCGTTCAACGTTTTTTTTACCATTAACTTACTACACTCTGAATTGATACAGGCATAATAACAAGTGAAATTGGCCTTCGTGGAAAATCATACGAAGAAGAAATTAAGAGCTAGAGTAGTCGTCAAATCGTAAACAATTCTTTAAAATATTAATCCAATATAATTTATTCGTCTTAGACTACCTAGTCATTATAATAATAACATTATTTTTTATTAAAAAAAGGCACCGACATACTTACCGCTAGGTGATGTGGAAACAGTATTATTCTTTACTTAATTATTACTCTTTATTTCTAAACAAAATATTTTGCACAAATAGTTTTTATTTAATACATAAGCACTAATAGAAGCCAAAAAAATAATTTTATATTAATTTGAAGCATTGAAATAGAGCAAAAAAAAAGTTGCTCGGCAGTCTGTCTTAAACCTGAGTTTTTCAGATTCAACGCGCTGGCAAAAGAGTTAGTCAACTTGACTATAACAGCAACGGTCTGTTAAAGTATTAGATTGTATTTAAGCTGTGAAAGTGTGTGGGCTTAGGTTAAAGGTACGGTAGGGGCATCTCTCCCTCCACTGCCTGGCAGTGCCTGCCTGACGTAGAGAAAGTAAAATCGTTGTACGCTTGCGCGAGAACTATTGGTTGTTAGCATCAGTGCTTAGAAGGGGTACTACTTCGTAGCCACACGGACTACTTCATTTTAGTTTTTGCTGTCATATCTTCGATTCGAATCTACGGTTATTTTATTTATTTTTTTTTTTTTTATAGATACCGTTTCATAATGTTTATTAAAATGTAATAGTGCTTACAAAAATTGCGTTGATAATTAATTTTAAGTGTATTTAAATTTAGAACTTATTTGTAATTAAAAAAGCACCTTGAACTATATAAGGCAGTACATTAGAATCCTTTAATTTGTATAGATATATCCACACAAATATCGTAGTACACTTTCTAAATAACGCTGCACATCTGATCATTTTATTGACAGTTAATGCAGCAAATAAACAAAAAAGATACAAACATAATTGAGAGATTTTGGTGCACTCTGCGTTATTTAGTTTAGGGCGCTTTTTTTAATTACAAATAACAGTTCCTATTATCAAAAAGTAGAAAATTAGGGGCTGGGTAATATGAAGTTTGAATCACTTATTTAGTATCAAAGTTACAAATAATTATTAACATTAAAGTTCATAATAAAAAAGAAGTCAAGTGCACGTCATTATTTGATAAATTTTTCTAGGCAATTAAAAAATACTATTAATTATAAATTATTAATTAGTCAAGGCACCTGTATATTAAACTACATTATTACTTATTTTTAACGAAACATCATAAGCAAATTACGTTATTCAGATGAAAGTGCTTCTTATTCATTTATTTATACTTATTTATTCATCATCATCATCATCATTATTATTATTATTATTATTATTATTTTTATTGTTGTTGTTATTTATGAATGTCTAACAGTTACTAAAATTGTTTTCATATATTAAATTATCTAATTATTATTTACTGCTTCCCCTACTGATGAAAAGAATTAAATGCTCCGCGGTATTTGGACAAAAGAATTTGATTATTAATAAACATGACTTACTCTTTAAAACGTGAAAATGTGAATTAATTACGTTATTTAGGTAAGTATTTATCCATACAACGTTAGCATTATTATTTATAATTAACATACAGACTCAAGCGCTTAAAAGGCTTTAGTACTAAACTTAACATTTAATCTCTTGAACTTAGAATAACTATAAGTGAATAACTAAAACATACTAGGTCATTTTGTTATAAGCGCTTGTTTAATAACTAACATTACAATAAATGGAAATTAAGAAAACTTGGGCGTACTCGATTCTCCCTGTTTAATAATAAACATTTTAATTGATTTGAGATAAAAATACCAGAGCGCACTAATGATTTTGTTAAAGGTGCTTATTTAATTCATGCTATTTTTCATTGAAAACAAGAATACTTAAGTATACTAAGCTTCAAAGTTGAAGGTGCTTGTTTTTCGATTAAGATTTTTATTTACTTGTAACAAATACATTCGAGCTCACGTGTTATTTAGTTTAAGCCGCTTGTTTCTAAATTATTGTTATTTTTAAGAAAAATAAGAATTGCAACTCTGGTTACTATCTACCAGAGTTGAGTGAGTGTTAATCTTTATTGAAAGGTGTTATTAATGTTAATTAAAATGCAGTGAGTATTGTGAATTCATAAGTGTCACAATAAACTTATGCTTTTTTCTTCAGAGCCGTCGATTTATAAAGCGTAAATAAAAATAAATACACTTAAAATTAATTATTAACGCAATTTTTGGAAGCACTATTACATTTTAATAAACATCATAAAACGGCATCTATAAAAAAAAAAATAACTAAAATAACCGTAGATTCGAATCGAAGGTATGCCAGCAAAAACTAAAATGATATAGTCCGTGTGGCTACGGAGTAGTACCCCTTCTAAGGTACAAATGTAATATATAAGCTTTGAAGCAGGCTTGGGTTAACCATACATATATTATATGGAGAGGGAAAGTAGGAGTAGGGGAATTGGGGTAGAGACTCTTTTAAGCTGTACTCTAGTTGCGCCAGCCTACAGCTTTCGAGTCTCAAGAGTGCTGAACTCTACTTTGAGGGGAATGCCGCCCCGTCTAGCATCACTGGTTGGGAGATAGTAAAAACTCTCAATGACTGGTGGATTCTCAGTGATTCTTTTAATACCGCAACAGCAACGGTAGATCAAGATGATCTCGATGATACATACTGATCATCAGCTTCCAAATCTATTGAAAAAAATAATATAAAAATTAAAATAAAAAAATTTGAAAACTGACACATTACAAAAATAATTAAATGTGATTAAACTCACCTTCAAATAAAACATTTTCGAAATTGGCCACGTGAGCTGCAGTTTTTACCGGCTTTAAAATACCGGTCTAGCGTCAAAACTCTCCGTGTATGAGTTTGTTAGAGAGATCGGTGATTCTTAAACTACTTTGATATCACAGACTTCACATAGTCTTAAAAGACGGTTGTCAAAATCATCTTTATAATCCATCGAACAAAAAGTGAAAAATAATGTTAAAAAAAAAAAAAAAAAGAAATAACGTTCGAAAAAAAAAACCAGTAAACAATGGGTGCTCGGGTACCCAAATAAGAAGTTACACTTCTATAAAATTACATGGGAGATGATATAATTATAAATATAAATTGACTTCCTATGAAACGATGTTGTGTAAGAAAATGGTGCAATTATCGTTGGAAAGAGTATACCTACGTTAGTTGGGTGAGGTTTCAAAAAATATAGTAATATTTAATGAGTTAACGATTATAAGCAATACAATAAAAATAATATATAGGCTGGTCAGTCTAATAGTCCGTGAGCCAGATAGTATTTTTTGTCAGTCATTTCCTCTTAAGCGATATCTCGTGAAATACTTCAGAGAGTTGCATTATATAGCATGGTGAACGTCAGCTGCCGCTCCAAGGGTGGGTAGGGGGCGGCAGCCTTTCAACCATGTGAAAAAAAAAATTGTTTTCAGTCATTTCCTTCCGACTGAAAATTTGTTAGATGATAGATAACGTGATTATTTAAAGGTAAAAAAAAGTCAGCTGGCCATACCGTGGTGGATTATACGTCAGCTGGGCACGCGAACATGCAAAAAAAAATTTTTTGTTCAGTGATATCTTCTCACTTGAAAATGCGTCAGATGATACTTTACATGTTATTTTAATAAAAACGTGAGCTGGCTGTATGTTGGTGGAAAGGTCGTCAGCTGATGCAGTGAAAGGTGGAGCTCAGAAGCCAGGCGCGAGCGCCGATCGCTTATTTACATTCGTCAGCTGACGGGTTTTCCACCAACTTAGAGCCAGCTGATGTTTTTGTTTATTCAAAATAGCACGTAAACTATCACCTGACACATTTTCAAGAGAGAGGAAATTACGTAACTACAGTTATTTTACTTCAGACAATTTATATTTTAATTAAATTAATATTTTTCATAAATTTTAAAATATATTAAAACTTGAAAATATTTCCATAAAATAAATATTCTGAAGTACTTTTAGCATTGAAAAAATATACGTAACATGTGTATGTGGATATTTGTAGATGTATAGTATATTATTTCTAATGTAGCTGCTCAAAATAAACGCTTCTTGTACATTCTTAAACAGAATGTAATATGCCCTACCTTTCAAATTTTCCATTGGTAGAAAGTAGTTGGGCCCCCTCCTTTATTTCGTCCAATCCCTTTAAGTGTATAGTACGTTAGTCATTCGAAAATATACGTTTGGGAAGTATTATAGTGTCGGTGACCGTGTAATGTTGATTTATTTATAAAAATGTCAAACGTGACTCTTTTTTGCGTTTTTTGTCGAAAAACAACTCCAAAGTTAAAATTTTTTTGTGCAGAAAGTTTGAACAAGTGTAGTGAAGTGTTAAATGTTCGAAAAAATAATAGTTTAGCGGGAAAAGACACGGTGCTTCCTACACAGCAAAATGAATTTCAGCTGTATCATAGTAAGTGCTATCGACGTTTTACAGCTTTGCCACCGAAATATAGAAAATCAACATCGACATCATCAACAGAAACAGCATCTCCCTCAGTATTGCCGTACCTAAATTATTTCTAACTTAGATTAATTTTTCTAACCTATCTCTGATTTACCTATCCAATTTTAAATCGCGTGGACTTTTAAACGACTTTTGAGAGCGCTGTTAGCATCGCCGTCAGTTAAGCGGGAAATTTTTAAATCGTAAAATATTGAAGTAAAATAAAAATGTAGATAAGCGTGAATTTAAATAAAGCTTTATTACTTTTATTGTTGTTTTTAGAAATTTAGTCAATAAATTTTTCTACTTTAAATAAAATAACTAATTACACTTCGAAAATTGTGTTAAAAATTGTTAATAACCCTCAAATTAATAAAAATTCGCTTACACATGTAGATATATTGTACTAACGAGTTAAATATTTATAAGGCTACAAGAAGGCGACGATGTTTATTAGAACGCGAGGGCCGGTGAAACGATCGAAAATATTCCACCCAGCGACAATGACGAGCCCGATGCCGACACCGTTTCCAGCAACAATGCCGAGCCCGACGCTGACACTATTTCCAGCGGCAATGCCCATGAGATCAACTGAAACACGCAAGCTGCCGAAACCTTAGACGTTTTTGTCGAAGCTTATATAGTTTTAACAGATAACCAAAATATCTGTTTCTGTTTTTTTTGTGGGAAAAGCAGGAAAAAGGTAAAAGGCTGCGAAGAGAAATTATCTGTTTTAACAGAAATTGGACGCGATTCAATAAAAAAACTTGCGACAGACAGTGGCGATTCCGGTATGACCAAAAAACTCCAGAACTTGTTTTTTTTTTTTTTTTTTTTTTTTTTTATATTATAGTGCTCTACGTCCGGCTCCTTTAATAAGGGCACTACTATGGGCACTTAGCACTTGGGAGAAGGAAGGGAAGAGGGATGGGAGGCCTCCCATTACTCGGAGGGGGGTAGGGGGAAATTAGGCAATTATTGCTGCGAGAAGGTCGCCTAAACCCTCCTTGAGGAGCATTGCGTGGTGAAAAAGCACATGTGAAATATCACAGAGGTACTTGCCCGAAAAAGTCGCACTATGGCCGGGAATTGAACCACGGTCTCCCGCGTGCCAATCCACGACATAGCCGACCGAGCCACCGCGCGCTCTCCAGAACTTGTCACCAGATCAAGAGTACTACTGTAATAAAAGTTGTAAGAATGTATATATTACGTCGCGGTAATCAAGCTTAGCAAAAGACAAAGAAAGAACTGATTGGCATTTTACAAGAGATATCCGTGCAGAAGCTTATGAATTAGTGGAAAAGTTTGTTGAAGAAAATATTGTGCGTCAAGAGCAGTCTTTCTTTTTAAAACTATTAAATGATATTTTTGTCAATCACTTAAAAAAATAACGAGCAAGACATTTCAATGTATAGTTTGAAACCGTATTATTTAAAAGAGAGATTGCTGAAAAAATTTTCGAAACAAATCAGTATAATATCTTTTAGAGGTCAGGCTCGTGTAAAACCACTCAAAGGTATTATGATACAAAACGAAGTAGAAAAAATTATTATATATTAGATGCTGCAGCACGTATTCTTAACGAAGAAATACATCAAATTCAACGTAAAAAGTTACCAGAAAGAATCAAAACGAAACATTTAATACGAGGTGAATGTGAAGTACCGGAAACAGTAATTAATTTTGATAAAAAAGTAGTTGCTGGGGAAAATTACCGTCGGAGACAAAGTATGAAAACAACAAGATTAGCTAAATCATTTTCAGAAGATTTGATATACGCTGTTTTTAATGGTCGAATGGAAGTATCCAAACAGATTTGCCTTAGCATGACTTTGAAGAGTTTGACAAACATCAGCAAAATTGTACATATTATTCATCCTTATGGTCATTGTTGTAGTAACAGTGCATTAGAAGGTCTTGAGACCGAAGCAACGCTTACTTCGTGTGAGCTTTCTGACATTTGTCCAGAAGGTATCGTACGAACATCTGGCCTGTGCACTGGAGTCGCATTCGACAACTACGATCGCTTTGTAGAAACGACAACTGGTAAGGATACGCTCCACGATACTGTTGGTATAATCTTTCAGATTGATAACAATGTTGCTGAGGAGGAAGAAACTCTTGATGAATATAATGTTCCTCACGAGGAAGTTGTTGATAATGAAAACAGTGCTGTTGACGAAGCAGCTGCTAGTAATATTGAGACAAATAGCAATGTGAGCGATGTTGCAGTTTCGACACAACAATCCGGCAAACATAGGTGAAGTTTTGATGTTATCGAACGCGAAAGAGAACAATATGCAAAGCGACCAAAACTTATTGAATGTATGTTGCCGCTTGATTCGTCTTTGCGCTTAAGTAATATAAATCTTCAATCAACACAACAAATTGATTTTGCATGGATGCTTTCGCACTATTTGAATGTGCCTGGTACCCCAATGTGGGTAGGTTTTAATAGTTTGTTGTATGATTATAAATTCCCCAAACAAATTATTTGTTATTTAACAACAATCAATGCTTCACCGACGAATAATGATGTTGTGTACGAGACCATGCTTCAAAGTAAAAACGTGTCTCTTGAATGTAGACAAGATTACATCGAAGTCACGTACGATCTTGCTATTGCGAAAATTGCGCTGCAGATTAAAAGTACAGAGAAGGGATTTTTCGATATTTTATTTATTTACCTTGGTACATTCCACATTATGATGGCATTTTTCAAAACAGTAGGTAAATTTATTGATAACTGTGGCTTATCTGTTATCATGGTAAATGCAGAAGTTATTGCAAACGGATTAATAAACGGATTTATTACTGGAAAACATTTCAATAGATGCAAACGTCTTCATCCTATGATAATATTGGCTTTAAAAATGCTGCATTTTGAAAATTTCGTCCAAAAAGAGAACATTGATTTACCCGTGGAATTTAAAACATATTTAATACAGTTTTCAAAGCAAACAAGATCATCTGAACCATCGATTCAACAAGCTGAAGTAAAAGAAATATTCGAGAAATACGAACAATTCAAAATGCAAATACTGAAAGGCAAACACGGCAAGACAGCACAGTATTATATGATTTACATCAAACTCATCGATTACTACTTACTACTCAATAGGAGCATCCGAACCGGTAATTTTGAGATGTATAAACTTGCGCTGTCGAACATTGTTGATTTATATTTTACTTTCAATCAACCAAACTACGCGCGTTATTTAGTTAGATACCTTGATAATTTGATGAAAATTGTCGAGACGCATCCAGGATTACGAGAAAACTTTGAGAAGGGATCACTTGGCATAAAAAGAACACCAAAACCTTTCTCAAAACAAGCGATTGATCTCACTCTTAAGCAAACGATTAATGCTGATGCTGCGAATAAGCTGACTGAAATTTCACACATAACCAATTCAATATCAGTTAGACAGCGGTGGTGCCGCAGCCATACTATTCGGTCTACTATTATAAGCCACACAGTTAAGGAAGCAGGGCTAAACAAATTGCAAGATGTTACAGCAGATTTACAGAATAGTAAAATAAAAAAAAGTACAACGCAGCTTCACATACTCATTGATGTATACACAACAGTAACGTTTTCTTTCGCACTTACAACCTCACAGTTTCCTTACTACATATCTACTGTATTACGAATACAGTACAATACAGTAGTATTTATTAAAAACTATTAAGCTGATTCGTAAAACATTTCTAATATGGCCACATTAACACACATTATTTTTATAGGATTTAAATAATATAATACAAATAAGTTCTATGTGTTAATGCAAGTCATTTCACTTACCTAGAATGCACCACGTGGAGGTAGACTTTCTATGTATTTCATGTTACGTGGGTTGTTTTAGGTGGTTGCATCGAAAATTACGATAACTTTAAATTATAAAATATACTGTACGTAACCATTTTTCTTTAACAATTTTATCAAAGTAACATGTTAAGGAAATTTTTTACATAGTTATTACTACGTTTATTTAAACTTCGTATCTTTGAAGGCTATGCAGCGTATGTTAAGTAATTAATTTCGCAAGATGTTTATTGTTTAAAAGTATTTCAGCATTATATTATTTTATCTGTGTCTTTAGAGGAGAGGGGGCAACTTTATTGTTTAGATATAATGTTATAAAAAAACGTGCATGTAGTGGATCTCGTTTCTGAAATTCTGTTCTATAATCGTAAGCTAATAATTTGATAAAAATGTGTTAGTAAGTAATATCATTTGAAATAAATTGTAATTGAGAATAGAATAATTTTACAGTTATATGTGGAATATCATTTAGTGTAGTACTTTTTAGAAATTTGGATAGTATGATAGTATTACTCTGCATCTTTTCCATTTTTAATTACGTACTACAGTGATGTTTAAATCTGAACTACCACATTTCTTCACTACAGTCATTGCGTTTTAGTAGTGTTGCTGCACGTATCTAGGACTTCCAATGTCTGTCGATGGTGAGATATAAAATTAAAAAAAAAAAAATTACTTTTTTTAAAATTTTTTTCATGTATTCAAAACACTATTAATTACTGTAATTAATAAGCTCCTATAACATTAAATTCTTAATTTTTTTTTAGATTGTTTTTTAAATAACTTAAACGATTATTTTCAACTATAATGAAAGCATGTATAAAAAATGGTTAAGATAATCTTCTCAAGAAGAACAAGGAGAAAGGTTTCACCAAGACTTGAAAGAATCTTAAGGCAGATTTCAAGGATAGTGTAGTATAAAAATGTTGGCAGATTACTGCTGGGTGATAAACAGAAAAACGGCTTTAAGAAAGGCTGTAAGCGTGTCAGAAATCCTTTACGCCGGTTATTTGAGAAAAAACATGTGCTTAAGCATAAAGTAATTGAAAATTTTGTTTTGAATATTTTTTTAGAAGAAAAAGGATGAATAGACAGCGTTTGCGTCTAGTATCCAACACCTTACTATCGAAGTTATGAAGTGTTAGCAAGGATTTACACACTTAATTAAACTAACTCGTTAGTAGTCTCAGGCATATCTTAAATCGAATTGACAATACAATAACATAGTTAATAAATATGGCTTTATATGAATTTTAAGTCTTATTTTCAGATTAAAAGTCAAAGCAAACTTTAAATTTATGGTTTACATTGTAAAAAACTCTCAAAACAATTCTCAAAATCTCAATTTTTCGAAAAAACAATAAGCTTATTCCGTGTAGTGCTTACTTTTGCCTACAGAAAATTGTCATTTAAAAAAATTGACTTTAAAATTTTGGTCAGTGGCCTCTAAAATCCCTAGTTAAGTATTTTTATGTACATAAACTAGTTCTATATAGTAAACTCTGATTTTAATGGCATTTCAACCGAAGTCAAGTGCCCTAAACTTCCCAACTCATGAAAGTAAAATTCTGTTGGTTTTAAACTTATTTTTATTAGGTTAAATTTTTTTTAAGCCCCCCAACCCCCTGGCCGCCTTTAGCCCTTATCTCAATTTTATAACCCAATGATAATCGGATAACCCAACACGCCTTCCTCATAATTTTAAATAACTCCCTTCAGCCGCATTTTTAATTGAGGTGTAATTATATCGGTTATTATATCATTTTTAATTAAATTAAATTTTGCCCCCCCCCCTTTTCAGCTCTCCTTACACTTTTGAAGACACTTTTCTCAGCCCCCTCACAATTTCTAAACACTTTGTCTGAGCAACGCTTCAATATTTGTTGTATTCTTCTCCAGCCACTTCCTACTAAATACTGAATTATATATCTACATGTATATATATATATATATACAATGTCATTTACGTTTCTCGAAAATTCTTATGGGGGAATCGTAAATAAGAAAGACGAAATCGTTTCTCTGTAATTAAAGTTTAATTTTGATAGTATACGTTTTTTTTAAACTTTCAAAATAATAGTTTACAAATCTCACCTGTAATTAAAGAAACAACATTCGATGTATTTAATTTACACTATAGTTCCCCTTTTTATAATATCTTTGGATTAGTTTTACTAATCCTGTCTTACTACTATGATTATGTATCTTATTGTATCTTCTGGAACTTGTGATTAATTTCTATTGCACGTGTAGACCTCTGTTGTATCTTTTGATACTATTTTGCGGGAAATGTGAAATAAAGGAAAGTGATAAGAAAGTATAATATACTTTCTTACATCGCCCCCCCCCTTTTTTATGAAAAAAAAAATTTTTAATTATCTTCTTTTTTAGTTGAATTTGTAACCGGGACGAGTTTGGAAATGTGGAATGGATTTGATTCCTAATTTTTGTGGCCTGTGTCAATTTTATATATACTATTTGATATCTTTTGTAGAATTTGTATGGTCCAAGTCTCAATTCGTCTAATTTTCTTCTGTTTAAGCGATTTCCATTTTCGACGCATACTAACTGCCCTTTATTAAATTCATAATTTTTCCTAGTTTTGTCAAAAATTTTTTTATTATAATCATGGTGATTAATACTATTTTTTAAAGCAATTTCTCTGTCATGACTTAAATTGTGTATAGACTGATTATGTTTCAGTTCACGCGGTAATAATGAGCAGTCTGTACCGTCTAATAAGTACTTTGGAGAAAATCCTGTGACTGTGAGTTCTGTTTGATTGTATTTGTCTATGCATTCATGTGCTATTGTTGCCCATGTCTTTTTTTTCGTCTTCATTTATCTTGTATCTAATCTTATTCACTAAAGTTTGGTTTAGTCGTTCATTTAGTCCGTTAGAGAAGGGTGCGTTCGTTGCTGTAAAAACTATTGGTATTTTTTTTTCTTTTAAAAAGTTTGTGAAATCTTTGAAATTTATTCCCGGGTATCGGTCTATTAAAATCACTCCTAGGTATATCGTGTCTTTCAAGTACCCTTTGAGTAAGTTTAATGAAGTCCTTTGAGTTTTGTGTGCCTGATGTCAAAATATATCCAAACCTGGTAAAATGATCGACTAGAAGATGTAAATATTTTTTTGTGGATCGTAAGCCACCAAATCTACCAATTGTATCTATAGATACTATTTCAAACAGCTGTTTTGCGGGACCAAGTAGAGACCAAACTTCCTTTGACCTCTTGACTTATTCTTTATACAAATCATACAATTTTTGCAAATTTCTGTTATATTATCCTTTAGATTTTTCGCTGTATAATATGGTTTAATTTTGTTTTCTGTTTGTTTTATGCCCATATGGCAGAAATTTTCGTGCATTTTTCTTATTAATATTTTGCTAAAAGCTTCGGATAATAAAATTTTTTCTTTTTTTTTTCTTTGTTGTGTAGTAAACTTTATTTTTCTGATTTAGGCTATGTTAAATCGACTGTAAATCTTTATTTTTTTCTTAGTCTTCTACAATGTTTTCTAGTCTTATTAGATTCACTATCTTTAAGCTATCTTCGATATTTTCATCAGGTTTTAATACCGGGTTTCTACTTAGGCAGTCTGCTTCTATGTTATTTTTCCCGGGATTGTATACTACTTGAAAATCATATTGTGACAAATAGTACATAAGATCTCCTAATTCTTCGTCTGTCCTTGCTTTTATGTTAATATTTTCAAGTGGCTTATGATCAGAAAAAACTGTAAATTTTTTTCCTATTAGCCAGTGCTGCCAATATTTAACTGCTTCTTTTATTTCCAGACATTCCAAATAAATTGCCTTTTTATTTTTTTAGCTTCAGTTAATTTTTTTGAAAAAAAGCTACGGGCTTTTCTACGTTTTCTTTGGTACCTTCAATTTGCTGTGGTTGTTTTAACACTGCTCCTAAACCCAATAAACTTGCGTCTGTATATATGTGTATTGGCAATTCTGGGTCAAAGATAGTTAAAACAGGTTGTGTACAAAGAAAATTTTTTAACTTCTTAAAAGCCTTTTGACATTTATCAGACCAGATGAATTTTTGTCCTTTCCTCAATAGATTGTGAAGTGGGTCTAATAGAATAAATATGTTTGGTATGTATTTATTGTAGAAATTTATTTTGCCCAGAAATTGTCGAACATTTTTTTGTGTTTCTGGTATAGGAAAATTTCGAATCGATATCAAGTTGTCTTTTAATGGAGTTATTAAATTGTTTTTTATTACGTGGCCTAAATATGTTACCGAATCTGAAGCAAAATTACATTTGGAAAACTTTAATCTAAAACCTTCCTTCTTTATTGCATTTAGTAATTGAGTCAGATGGCTAATATGGCTCTCAAAAGATTCCGAAAAAACTAGAATGTCATCTATATAATTTTCTGTGAAATTTGACAAGTTATGTTTTCTGACAATATTTCTCAAAATTCTCTAAAAAATAGCTGGTGCTGTCTTCAATCCGAACTGCAAACATGTCCACTGAAAATGTCCTTCTTGAGTAATGAATCCTGTTTTCTCTATATCCTCTATACGTAATGGGATGGACCAAAATGCTGAGTTGATGTCAAGTTTAGAAAAATACTTGCAGTTTCTTGTTTTTGTTACTAAATCTTCAATTAATGGAAACGGATAAGATTGAGGTAGAATGATTTTATTTAGGTCCCTAAAATCTATACACAGTCTTGATTTTTTATTTTCATCTCTTTTATATGCAAGCGTTACAGGGGCAGCAAATGGACTTTAAGATTCTTCTTTTAGGTTGTTTTTTAACAGTTCACTTATTTGTTCTTCTATTTCCTTTTTGTCTTGAATGGTGCATCTCTACGGTCTTTTGTTGCAATACTTATCTATAATTAAATCTATTCTAGCCTCGTAATCTTTTACTCTACCAACATCGTATTTGTCTTTGGCAAACAGCGTTTTGTTTTTTTCTATTAGGTTTTCTATAATTAGTTTTCCATCAAGATTTATATGATTTATTAAAAAATGCGAATTATCTAATTCAATGTGTTCATTAAAATTAATTAATTTTTCTGTGTTTATTTTAAATTCATCGGTAATTGTTTTTTCTGTATCACTTAATTTTTTTATATTCATATTGTTGTTATCAGCGTTTGAAATTTTTTGTTCGATTTTTAGTTCCTCATTTTGCGTTAATTTAAAATATTGTATACAATCCAATCCGATTAGAAATTCATAATTAAAGTTTCTATTGTTTACAACAAAAACGTCTATCTTTTTCTCTATATCAAAAATTTTTGCCATTATTGTAATCATTCCTTCTGTTTTATTCACACTATTAATCAATTTAATATGTGAATTATATGTTTTATTTCCATTTTCTTTATTGTATTTAAATATTTTTGCATTTATTAAGGAAACATTTAAACCAGAGTCATACACTCCTACAGCTTCGAATGTTCCATTTAACAGTACTTTTATCTTGATTAATGGTGGGATTAGAAGTTTTTTTGTTTTGTATAATTAAGTTCTACTTTTAATTCAGAGTTATTAACAGTTTTTATTCTATCTTCTTTGTTATTGAACCAACATTTTGATTTAGGATGGTAATGCAAACCTTTGTTTTTCTCTTTGCAAATTTTGCAAGGTGTTTTTTCAATTTTATTATGAGTGTAGTTGTTTTTATTTTTTTTTGTTTTAAACTTATTTTTATTAATAAAATGTTCTAATTTACGTATTTCGTTGTAAAGATCTTCAGTTTGTTTCAGAGTCTCTCTATCAATCATATCTGATATAAAGTTCGGTAGACCAGCTGCAATCAGATCTATTAGTGTTCCTGTATCTATAGAATTTCTCACTTCCAGTAATAATTTTTCTTTTTTTTACAGCATAATCTAGTAAAGTCCCTGTTTGATATATGAATGAGTGAGCATACCTTATTGGGTTCCAGCCTTTGTTTGCAAATGTGTCACAAAAATTTTTCTTCCAAGTTTCCCATTGTTATTCTACTGTAAATTTTATCAACATACAGCTGTACCAATTTTAACTTGTTTTTTCTAAAAAACATTTTAAAATTTCAATTTTTTTCTTGTCACCAATTATTCCTAATTGTTCACACTCTTTTTCAAAATCATTAATCCATTGGTATGCATTTAAATTCTTATTTATAAATTTTTCTATCATAAAATCATTAGCGAGTTTTCCTAAATTTTGAATTTCTGAGTCTTTTTGTTTATCTTCTAATAATTTTTCTAGTAATTTCATCATGGGTTTGTTAGAATCACTTTCAGCTGTAGTTGAAGCTTCTATAATTTCTTCTAAAAAGTAATCATTAAACTGCATATTTTCCTCTTCATCTAAATAAACTGCTGATATTGCATGTGTTAAACTAATCCACACTTTTCTAGTTTGATTTCTTTTCTTTAAAGTATTTTTTATTTTTGTGTATGTTGATGTTTTTGCTACTTCTGTATGAAGAGACATTGGTTGATACTCACTTGGCACGTGAAAGGTGCGTCCATCAGGTGTTCCTATTGAGGTTAAACACAAGATGTTTGTTTTTCCATCTTCCGCACTTTTCACCGTAAAATCGAAGCGTAATTTTTCCATTATAGTCGTGAATCGTCCACAAGAATGTTGTTTTATAATGTCATTTATGTTTCTCGAAAATTCTTATGGGGGAATCGTAAATAAGAAAGACGAAATCGTTTCTCTGTAATTAAAGTTTAATTTTGATAGTATATGTTTTTTTTAAACTTACAAAACAATAGTTTACAAATCTCACCTGTAATGAAAGAAACAACATTCGATGTATTTTATTTACACTATAGTTCCCCTTTTTATAATACCTTTGGATTAATTTTACTAATCCTATCTTACTACTATGATTATGTATCTTATTGTATCTTCTGGAACTTGTGATTAATTTCTATTGCAAGTGTAGACCTCTGTTTTATCTTTCGATACTATTTTGCGGGAAATTTGACATAAAGGAAAATGATAAGAAAGTATAATATACTTTCTTACACATATGTATAGTATCTATACAATTTGTTAGCACATTTCCACACCACCCTTGAGGTAATGCTATGGCTCACTGATTTTTTTTCTTAAATTCTCAATAAGTTTATTGATTGCATTATTGAGCATGTATAAGAATTTTACATGATATTTCGTTCTACATTAAAAAACAACTAACAATCTCATAGAATATTTAAACCGTAGACCTTGCTCATATCTCTAGTAACCAAAAAAGATAAAAATCATCTTTCCCTTTTATCTCCCCTTGTGTTTTAAACTTAGATAATACGCAACGAATAATAGAAAGAAAATTTCTATGCGATGAAAACTTAATATTTCTTAAGAACTTGATGTACATATTACTTCAATACATACATATTTATATTTTTATTAAATGTTTAAAAATGACAAATATAAATTTTTTAAAGAAATGAGAAGTTAAAAACAATTTTTTTTTTAAATTGATATTTAGTGAAAGTTACTAGTATATGTAAAAATGGTATCTACGTATGATACTAAAGTCTAATTTTAACTTTTGATAAAAGTTGACAGAATAAAGTAATTATAAAAATATACTTTATTTTGTCATAGAACGAAATTTGTATCATTTAAATCACATGATGTCAATTTAACTATTCGAAAGGCTTTTTTGGAATTTTCTTGAACTATCTTTGAATTTAAAACTTAAATTGAGTTGTAATAAAGCATTATTTACTTTATCTTGTTAAGAATCTTTAATGAAAATAATTTCAATTTTTTCTAAAAATTTTTGCCACAAATATCTACAGACTTTGAAAACCACCCAAAAAATTTATAAATGGGCATGACAGCATATTGTTGCATGCTTCTTCAGAAATAATATGAATTTGGAAATCGTGTACAAATAAACCTAAATCAATAGCAGCATCTTCAAATGTACTGTAAATTATTCTGGCAACTGTTCTTAACGTTTCAAAAGATGCTGCTCTATTAATGCGATTTAAAATTAGTTTAAAAAAAAACGCTACAAGTCCTTTGGAGACATTATTTTAAGTGAACCTATTGTTAATTTTTATTTTTTACGGGTTACCATGACAGCCTATTATCCTAGTCGCCAGGGTCACCCACTCACCATCTATGTATGGGGGGTGTATTGTGCCGCACCCAATTCCACTCCTCGCTGGTCAAGCCGACGCTCTTTGCCGAAGCATCGGACCAAGGCTAATAAACATCCCCGGAGAAGCCCCACCTTTCAGGGACCACTCCTCGCCAGTAACGCCGGCGATCCTGGCCTAGCATCGGATCCGCTAATATTTACCTATAGCACTAACACCCTAATACTGTTTCGCATTCACCCAGGCCCGAAGACCCGAGAGACAAGAAAAAAACTCTGGAATTTCTCTGAAGGAAAATCCCATGAAAAAATCTGTCCCAAAACAGTCGGGGTTACATAGGAACTTTTTCCGGTCATAATAGTTTTTGAAAAAATCTGCTCTCACCGGGAATCGAACCCATGATCCCTAGAACAGCGTTGTATCAATAACAAGCGTGCTTACTACTGAGCTGATGCCGGTCGTCTATTGTTAAATTATTTTCAACTCTTTTCTATTTCACCCAAGTTTTTGTTACTGACTTAAAATAAGTAGTATTCTGGAACATTAACATTGCAAATTTTGTTCTGCAAAGTTTTTGCAAAGTGATAGACAGATATTCAATTGTTGTAAACGTGGAAGAATATTTTTACCTGCTTTAAGTCTGCATGATAATTAATTAAAGCAACTATTACAGCGATGATAATTTAAGATATTTTATTCAATATTACAATGATCTTTTCTTTTGTTCATCATTAGTGCCAATGTGTCACGTGACACTTGAATCTGTTACAAACAATTCTAAAAATCTTTTTTGCCCTGTTCTATTTGTAATAATACAATCCAAAACATATAACAGTATAGATCATACTTCTAACAAGGGTGTTGACAAATGTGATAGTGAAATTTATCTAAATTACTGAATTGGATTTTTTAACAATACTTGTAAAGGCTTATCTCTGCATGACCTTAATTAAAAAATTCAAACAATTGTTACGTTGATACGGGATAATGCAATTAGTAAACTTATTAAAAATTAAAAATGAGGAAACCAACATGCTTCAGCATTACCTTAAGAGTGGTGTAGAAATATATTAACAAATCATATAGATTAAATTATCATTAAGGAATCGATGAAAGGTGGCTAAGGAGGGCGAGAACAAACATGGGAGCGTTGCTCAGACATTTTTTTTGAAATTTTAAGGGGGCCGAGGGAGGTGTTTAAAAAGTGTATTTAACTCTATTTAAAGATGTGGCTGAAAGGCATTCTTAAAATTTGTGAGGGGCTTATTGAGTTATCTAATTATAAGGTTATATGATTTTGAGAGGTAAGTGGGGGTGGAAGTGGGCTAAAAAAAATTCGACCTAATAAAAATGAAGTAAAAACCGATAGAATTTTACCTCATTAAGAACGGTGGACGAGAGGGCTGCGGAGCGCCATTAAAAATCGGGCGGCTGGCTGAGAGGGGCTGTAGAGGGGCTTAACAAAAATTGAGCCCATTTAAAATAAGGTAAAACTAAAAAAAAATTTTCCTTATCTAGAAGGTAGATTTGGGGCGGCTGAGGGGGGTTGTATGAAAATGGGCGATTCTGTGGATTGACCCTTAAAAATTACTATATAATACAAGAATATTATGTAGTTGATCTAATTTTTTAGTAACTTATTTAGACTTTAGCTAATTCGTACAGTTTATGAGAATGGTTGCTATAAGCGAAATTACGAAAGAATGGAAAAAAACTTCGTTACTTAAAAAACTAAAGGGCATCAACACAAATATGTACCGACAAATTTTATGTTAAAGATAAAAAAATAAATATATTATTTTGGGGGAGCTAAAAAGTAGCGAAGAGGAGGTAGTACCTGGTTAAAACAATGCAACTATATATAATACAGCATTATTTGACTATCTCATATTCATGTAGATACCTTATTCCTCACAACTATTATAAGTCTATCATTTGTAGTGCTAAGAAGAGTCTCTTTTAAGCGTTGAGTGTGGTAGGGGAGGTTGATTTGGAGACAGGTTTATCAAGGGGAACTTTGCAGGCTGAGAAGAAGCATGAAGAAGTCTTGTCATTTAAGTTCAAAGTGAAGGAAAAATTACGTTTTTTACAGGAAGATAGGGGGTGGTCGGATAGAGTGGTAAGGAACGAAAAGAACTAGTTCTTGCTAAAACCCCTACAACAATTTAATATCGGAAAATTGATTTATTAATTAATGGCTTGTGTTGTCCATTACAGTCTTTATAGCACCGTGACTATTCACTTGACATTTTTTTACTGTGGAGGAACTATATTTGATAAAAACGTAAATTTTATTGTTACATACTGTATACAGTTGCGTTTATTATAATGATCTATTATTTCAGATATCTCCACTTTCCTCACATACAAGTTACAGTGATTTTACAAAGCTCAACAAAGCTCTCAAAAATTATGCCAGCAATAATGAACCATTTATCACAAAATTGGAATTCTTTAGTAATACATGTAATATGTCAAGAATTTTTACAGTTGAAGCATTGTTTGTTAAATTATTATTTGACAGAAAAGATTTTATATCAAAAACAAATACTAATGCGATTAAATTAACAACTAGCGTAAGAGATTTTGATTGTGTACAAAATGAATTAGACATCCATCAATCATCCTGGATTTTTGAAGCTTACAAGTATTACTTGTTTCAGTCTAGGAATTCGTAAGTAATAACTTAATATTAAAAATGTACCCTTATTAAACACATATTATTTAGAAATAATCAAGATGATTATTTCATAACTAGAAAGTTTAATCTTTTAATATTTCAATATAACTTTTTCGTATCTAAATAACTGTAATATTTTATGTTTGATAGTTCTTTTGATGACTATTATTAAGTTTCAGTTATGCCATTAGTTAAGTAAATGTTTCTATTAATTTCGATAACTTTTTAACTTAATATTATAAAACTAAATATTTTAATCTGTATTGCCAATGTTCTTTTGGATATAAAAAATCACCTTTTGTAAAGCTTTCCTGAAGAAAATCCTATCTCTTTACTTTCCATACAAACTTTTACTTTCGTCTGACGTTACTTACTACTTTTACAGAATTGTTTTCAGGACTTACAGTTGCAAAGAAAAAAAAATCCACCCTAAATTAGCTTATATCTAGGGTATTTTATTTGTTAACAACAGCTCTGAAAATCTAAAATTTATGAATTCATGATGATACAATTTATCAGAAAATAAACTCTCAGTGCTCATAGAAATTTCGCCTTATTTTTTGAACAAATTATAAGGAATTAAAAGTCAATCAGGTGATCAAGAACAAATTATAAGAGAGGTTTTTCTACCCACTCATAGACTAGTATCCAGTGTAAACGAATAAGTCATTAAAATTTTTTCACTGTTACCTCTGATTTTTATTTCTTGTTTATTGTAAATGAGATGTGAATTTTTCAAACTTGCAAGCCAAAACGAAACAAATAAATATTAATAAATGCATGTGAATGAATAAGTAATTCCAATAAAAATGACAATAACAATAAGTAAAGTAAACATTTGGTATAAAAAATTTAGCGCTCTTAATTTTTTTTTTTAATCAATTTATTATAAGAAAATAAACTGACTTACACAGAATTAGGTGATTTGAGTATGACAATAAAGAATTTACCAATAAAGTAAAAGGCATTTTAAGTAATTTCACCTACTATAAGATAATAAATGTTCTAAAAAGTAAGAAGATGCTCCCACAGCTAACAGATTCTGTTGAAAAAATTCTAAATATGTTGTGGACACGCACAGGGGTTTTTATTACAGCTGACATATCTGAACCTGTTGTAAAAGATTTACATAATAGTTCGGTGTCTAGGGCTTACAAAATTATTCAGATACATAAAAGTGGCTTTCCTGTTAGATTGATATCTCGTCACTTGAATCACCCATGTATAGTTTAGATAAGTGGTTTTGTGCTTTTTTCGATGTGGTTTCTTGATCGATCACCCTATTTTATGAAAAATTTCCGTAAACTTAAACGACAACTTCAGCATGTTATAGTTTCTGATGGTTTCTCAAATAATTCTATTCTACATTCAATCATACAATGTATTAACAAAAATGTGGATCACGGGTGGTTGTTACTCCTTATAGATTGGTGGGATTATTTTAGAAGTTCTTGTTCATGTTGTTGTTGAAGTTCATTTTTAAGCATCCTTATTACTAGAGTTCCCAAGTCCAAGCAGACAGTATATGTGTATCTTAAATCTTCTTTCTCAAATAGACTTCTAAATTTTTTTCTCGGACAATTCGATACCGTAGAAAAAAGCTATAATTTTTTCATTAATTGACGAAGCATTCAAACTTACAGACCCATTTTTCAAAATCAGGAATATTCGAGAAGCATAAAGAATCTTGGTTTTGAACGTACACTCTCAATTTTGGGTTGGTAAATATATAAAAACTAGAAATAGTATTTTCCATAATATGTCCTCTAGTTCTGGGACTAGTGATTACCATTAGGATTTTTGTACATGTATGTAGTACACACCGATTTTTCTGTGAAATTTCATACATAGTTTGCCCATATTTTCGACAGTTATAAAATAATTTAAGTGAAAAAAATTTTTTTTCTCTACATTAGGGTAGTCTTTTTCAATTTTTGCAAATTTATTTATAGGGAAGGACAAGATTTCTGTTGGATAGAAAGGTTCCATAGTTTCCTGTGAATGTCGTATGTGCTTTATTAGTTACAGCAAGAATCTTTTTTATATACGTTTCAAAAAAAAACATTAGATCTGTCAGAAACTAACACCAATGTTAAGACTATAATACGACATTCACATGAGTTTGGGCATAACTTTGACTTTGATGAGGTGAAAGTTTTGGACGCAGAAAAAACAAATTTAGGAAAAAATTTTCTGAATTGGTTTATGTATGTATATAACTATTCAGAATCTTCAAGCAGCAGTGTTCATTCAAATTACGCGCACTTTTCCACAGTAGATGTGATGGCAGCACTGTACGGCTCACGATTTACAACCGTGACTAGCCTTGAATGTTTTCTCGTAGCGTGCACTTTTCTGCCTCGCTGGCGTATGTGCTTGGTCTGTTTTTGCTCTTCGTACGTTTGTTCATCACTTATCGTTATATGTACTCAAAGTTTCGATTGGCAATTGGCTCTCAGCAAGTTATGCTCATGCCTGTTATTAACTAGCCATCAAATAGTTAACATTCAAGCTCACTTTAGTTATTATCATGCTCTGTTTTTTCTTGTGAAAACTCAGTACATTTAATTATTAATCATATACATCATATCAGTATCAATAACATACTCTTGAAGTTGATATGCACATAGAGTAAGTTTCATACAAAAACCGCTCATGAAACACACGTGTTGTAAGGTAAATATAACCTATAAATCACAGAAGGATTCATAACACAGTGGACAAGGCTCCATGCACTTTTTTATTACTATATGGTTACTTGTCATAGACGCAGTGTTATTATTCACTTTGAGTTCAGGATACATTATTGTTTTATACAAGTTTAAAGATTATTTATAATATTAGTATTTCGTGAAAAACTCATAGTGTAAATATTGCTTAGGAAATTAGGACTCTTGATATTTGTAATATACCAGTTGTAATTAAAGTTCACTATTATATTTATTTTCTTATTTGGGGAGAATCACGTCAACTGTCCCAGCGCCGCGGTGGACGGCCCGCGCGGTCATCAAACACGACGTTTTCAACTCGTCGTTTCGGTGTCAAAACTTAAATAAAAAAATAATCTAAAAACATATTCTTACGTATTTTTTCCTCAGCTTTCCAGTGGTGGCATCAGTTTTTCGAAAATTTGCTCCCATAACCTCGAAAAATGCACTTGTTTTAAAAACACGTTTTATCTCCATGATCTTCAACTTTTGGAATTTTTTTGATAGTCTAGATCGGAAGATGAGACATTTTTACGTAAATATCGACAATAAAAAAAAAGGGGTTTTTCGTTTTTATAACGTATTTAAACGACGAACGAGACGATGCGAGCCGCAGTGGCCGGGCCACACGCGGCAGCAGCGCGTCCGCCGTGTGTCGTCTGCTACGGTGAGTCTGTTTGGCTATATAATATATAATGTAGTAGTGGCGATGTAAATAACAATTAGTTAACCGGGGCTTACAATGGATAAATAATAAATGTTCTGATAAAATTTATTCATATATACAACAATTTTATAATAAAGAAATAAATAATGATTAATATTGATTAAATATTAGATACTTACATAAATAAAGCAAAAAATAAAAACAAATTTGTTCTACTTCGTTCTTTTTTTCTTTTTAGGCATGGTAATCGAAGTGACACTTGTTTTACGTTCTTTCAGTTTCGGAAAAATTTCATACTGGTTACTCAAAGAAGTTTTCTTCAACATTAATTTATTATCCTTAATGGGGATAAACGCATGATAATTCAGTGTCCCTGGAATCAGTTTTGCACTGAAAATTTCGTCTTTTAATCTCAAGGAAGTTTCTTCGTAGTCAGATTTGCTACTAAAAAAACCTTCGTTTCTTTGCAGTAAAACCTACGAAAACTTTGACTTACGATAGCACAACCTCAAGTCATAAAAATAATAAATACTAATATTTAATTAATCAATCGAAACTTGTTGCGAAGTGCAAACCGTCACGGTTAGGTGTATTTGTTTACATCCAGTCAAGGAGACGGTAGCAGACGGCGCGCTCCTGCCACGCATGGCTCGGCCGCCGCGGCTCCCATCGTCTCGTTCGTCGTTTAAATACGTTAAAAAAATGAAAAACCCCTCTTTTTTCATTGTTGATATCTACGTAAAAATGTCTCATCTTTCGATCTAGACTATCAAAAAAATTCCAAAAGTTGAAGATCATGGAGATAAAACGTGTTTTTAAAACAAGTGCATTTTTCGAGGTTATGGGAGCAAATTTTCGAAAAACTGATGCCACCACTGGAAAGCTGAGGAAAAAATACGTAAGAATATGTTTTTAGATTATTTTTTTATCTAAGTTTTGACACCGAAACGACGAGTTAAAAACGTCGTGTTTGACGACCGCGCGGGCCGTCCACCGCGGCGCTGGGACAGTTGACGTGACTCTCCCCATTTATGAATTTTGTATGCTCACACCCACCTGATCTGGCACCTCAGAAGTGCATTAACATCAGTACTTAATAACAAAACAATAACAATAACGTAAACAAAAAGTCTAATACAGACAAATTGAACCCATTTATATTATACTGCTTACGGATGCATGTATCTAGAGTATAAACTTCTTTGCTTGCTGTGTAATGTTTGCCAAGTAAAATTTATTTTATGCTTCTTGACTTCTATCAATATATAATAATTAGTCTTATTGCGTTTTGCGCACTGTGAAATTGAGGTTTGCTTGTTATATCCGCGCTAGTATTGGTGATTAGCATTTTAATTTCTCATTGTTCATGTATTTTCAGTTTTTATGTTTTTATTAAAGCTTTTTATGAATATTTTTTCACAGCTTAGCTCTAAAGAGGACATCAGCAAGATGTCAAAATATTGGCATATGTAATTTGTTGAATTTCAAAAAAGTCACACTTAAACTACCAAATCCTGTGTTACTAAGTTCGTTTACTTAACGACAATCGAGCAAGTATCCGAAGGAAATATATCCATGTATAGACATTATAAGAAAGATTTTCTGTTACAATCGAATTTTCATAAGAATTATGGTCATTTCAATTTTCATAACTAAATATTACAATTGTACGTTTGTTTTTAGATCAATATTTATGTTATGAAAAAAATGATTTTTCATACACATGCAAATTAACATAATTTTAACAAACTACATTTTAAAGTTTTAACTATCATTTATGGAAATTAAACAAGTATTGAAAGTTACTTGGTTTCGAAATAAAATAATTGTATTTAAATCAACACTTTTAATCTATAAGGTGCAGCAGTAAGCAAGTTAAATGTTTATCGAGATATGTTTAGTATTATCTACAAAAACTTGGGAATTCCTTACAATAGTTTTAGTAAGATACACTGAACATATTGCACGACGCTTTATGAGTTAAGATTCCGGGTTCGAGGGTCGGAAGAGATTCGACAACGGTTTTAAAAGGGTATGGTTAATACAAATATCTCATGGTATGATACGATTCAAAATGTATCAGTGGTGCCGGTTGGATATAAATCAAGAAACGTTTGATGTTATCTACAAAGTGGGTGGTTGTTATTCACAATGTTTTTTGAAACTCATGATATAATTTATCTTTTTCTCTCTCTCTCTCTCTCTCTCTCTGACTCTCTCTCTCTTTTTTTTATTGTAATATTTACGAATATTTTACTACATACATTTCTTAAGACGAATTTATTGCTGATTACTCAACCCTCCAAAAGTAATTTAAACTTTAAAACATATTGTTAAATTGATTCTGAGACAGGTTCAAAAATTTTTGTTCTATCTTATAAACAAACGAGATTATTATGATTTTGAAAGAATTTATAAACTGTGTGATTTGCATGCTAATAATAGAAAAATTGTTAAAAATATTTGTGACATTTTTTTCCACATTCTGACTTCAAGCAAGATGGTATTGCTTATTTAAATTTGGATACGCGTTACACAGTAGCAAATGAAACGCAGTTTGAAAATTTACCTTTCATTTCACTTTTATTCTTGTGTCTGTCAATCAACAAAACATTTATCTTTGCTTTGCTGATTATTTACCCCTTTCGAAATTTCATTAATCTTGTCATGGTCAAACTTCACGGATTAACCAAAAAGATTTTGCAAATAACAAATAATTTGATAACAGATTTGACAGTATGTAATTTCAAATAATGGATTTAATGGTGAAGCAATTAATATTTTTGATAAATTATGGCATGCCTAGCTTCTATGAGCCACCCAACTTCTGTAACTTCACGAAATTTATTGGATTCCTAAGTAGTAAATTAATTACGTTCATCTACAAAGCTGGCATAACGTTACTCATCAATATTGATTTTTGTTTTCTCCAACTTGATACTAAATCATCCAACTTTCATTAAATGGACAGCCGAATCTCAAAGCTCGTCGATGCTGGCTTGAATGCAGGGCATATGACTCAAGTTTTGCACGACAGTTCCCAGAACGACGATGGGATAAAAGCTTTACTGCGTAACGAAGCTGATATTAACATAAGGGGTGGAGATTGCACTAGCACTGTTCTTCTTCTTTCGTGGCTCGAGCTGCTTTGGAGACAACATGAGCAACTACGCCACCTTTTGAAATCACATAAGAAAACTCTAGATCGCTGGATTGGCCGTTAGTCAAGATAACTTGGGACTTTTTAAGGAAACACAGAACAAGTACGAGCAGGGCTACTTGGAAAATTACCGCCTCAACAATAATCCTGCCACTTTAGAATTGGAAGAGTGCAGGCAAGAGTGCCAGGAGTTAAAGGCAATCAAATTAAATGCGCATCTTTCTCTTCACAACGTCATGTTTTAAAACGCAAACCAAATGTTTTGTTCATTGACAGACACAAGAATAAAAGTAAAATGAAAGGTAAATTTTCAAACTGCGTTTCATTTGCTACTGTATAACGCGTCTCCAACTTTCAGTAACCAATGGCTGTACTCGTGGGCAACGAAAATTTTCGCAGCATCGTTCTGTCTAAGAAATTCAGACAAAAATTTTCCATGTACGGCTACTTATTAAAATTACAGTTCAGAAAAGGATTGTTAAGAAGGGCTCTCCTCGAATCTGCCCTCATCATCTTACCCTCTATGGCATATAAAGAACTGACCAAAGTTTGCTCCCTCGAAATATTGAAATTACTGAGCGACAGGAACTGGAAAAACTTAATCAAAGCTTGTTTCAAAGCTGGATTACACTTCATAATCAAGCAAAGGCTTTAGGCTTCTAAAACCATTATGTTACTATTATATAAAGAGAAAGCATTTGATTGAATACTCGTAAAAATCTCAAAAACTACTGAACCAATGGATCCCAAATTTTAAAAGAAGTTCAATTACAACTTCTAATATGTCATAGACTATTAAAATTAAACATAACTTAAATAGAAATTATTTTATGCTACTTATAAAAACTAATTGTAAAACAGCTCTGAAAGAAAGTTTTAACTTTTAGGGCGAGTGGTTATGTTTTAAATGTTACTATACAATGACTCAGCCGCCTCCGCAATCAATTTCATGGATTTCCTTTGATGTTCAAATAATGTTTTGAAATTTTTGCACTATGTTGGCATTGAATAGAATACAATCATCAACAATAAATCTATTTTTGGTATGAGCAGTAAAAGGCTAACACGATGATGTTTTTTGTTCAAAAAAAGATTTTCGTTAGTATGCATTATTTAAACTCTTTTCTTGTTTAACATACATTCCATCACATATTAACGTTAAGTTGTCTTTGAAACCAAGCAATCTATTTTCTGTGAGACTAGTCTCTTTAATTAATTCTTCTTGTGTCACAAAAGGATATTTAAAATTTATTTATTCTTTATATGTTGCTTTATCATGATGCAAAAGTAAGTATCGTATTTTCTTATAAAAACAAATGAAAATGACATGAAAGTCAAAAACATTCTATAAAAAGGAATTCTTTTATAAGAGATAAATTGACTTAGTTTCTTACAGACATTTTAATTATTGACTGGTGCGTAAGGCAAGCAGAAGAACAAAACCCTACTGATGTATATGAATGGTGACTTATGCAGACTTTACTATGGAAAAAAAGGTTATAATGAAGACAAAATCGTACTTATGCGGACTGTCCTCATAAGTTCCTTCCTTCCTTTCAATGTTATTAGCATATATTCTAAAAGCACGTAAAGTCCCCATAAGTCACCTTAAATAGATACATATATACATGTATTATTTGTTTGTATGGGTCATTTTATATAGCCCTCCACCAATCCCCCACAAACCCCCCATAGATCCTCCGATCCTTTGTTATTTTTATCTATTTTGTTTATAAGTAAGCCCCCACATACCCGCCACCGATCCCCCGTACAATTTTTGTTGTCCCTCTACCGACCTCCCACAAATCTCTGCACGTGTTTTATTATTTTCCCACCGATCACCTACCTGTACACGTACCCTTTACCTATGTAAGTCACTATTAACAATGATTCTTACAACGTTAATATTACTCTTTTGAGCTATTTTTGATGGTTCCAATGAAAGAGGCAATAGCAAACCAAAGATGAGTAGCTTTTTTCATAGACAATTAATTTTTTTCAGTTTTTCGATTTCATCTGTTTATCCGAGAATAATGTTGAGGGTGCCACTGGAGGTGCTCTTAAGTTTAATACATAATATTTGGAATACAACATTATGCAATAAACCTATTTAATTTTTGTTTATAGTTTTTTTTCAACGTATTTTAAAGTAAGAAATTTTTTCATCTATTTTTTCAGACTGTCCAGGAGGCAAATGGATAAGCTTCATACTTATTCATGATTTTTTATTCATATAGTTTGAACTATGTATTATGTGTATTCGAATGAATGTTACAAACAATCGTCATGACTACTTAGGTAATTACATATATAAAGACAGTAATATTGTAATTATGCAAAAAATATTTTAATTTATCAATAACTATAAAGCTCTCAGTGCTTTCAACTTTGTTTTGGTCAATATTATTTTATAACGATGTAAAAATCATAATTTATTACATGTATTTTTATGACATGATTAAAGCATATTTATAAATAAGAACCTTACATTATTATTGAATAAAAAAAATCGTAAAAATGTCACCCCATTTAAATATCTTATGCAAATAAGCTATCTTATACAGCTTTGTGATAACCACAAAAAGACAAAGCTCCCTAAACCTATTATTCAATTAGAAAATAATTTAAAAATCATAAACTCAGAATGGTACATATATAACATATCGTGTTTTTCTAATTCAAAGAATCAGTCTGTCACTTACCTGATCCTTCAACGTGTAGGTGTTATTGAATAATCATGTACAAATAATTATTTTTAAAAGAAATTACAGTTTCTCACTATATTAATTTTGATAATATAAATCTTTAAACAATAGAGTACCATAAAAAGATTAGCACATTCGAGTTTTTCATGCATAATTTTTTATAACATGTACACTAAGCAATTATTTTAACACTAATTTTCGTTAAAAAAATTCAAGTAACTATAGACATTCTATGATGTTTAAAAATACTTTTAAAGAAAATGATTTTATAAAAAAATAGCAGTATATCATATAAAACTTTATCATTAAATAATAAAATAAAATTTAGTATTAAAACTTTAAAGTAATTGTAAGAAATCTTGTATATGTGCGTATAAACATTTTTTTTTCTAAGTATATTTATCAATTACAAATTTTTTCCAAACAATACTTACGGTATTCAATCTTTCATTTTTTTTTACTTAAATAAATACATTAATTTAAGTTCTGCATCTCGATAAGGCTACGTTTCATTGGCCATGACAGAATAATAGTATTTTTAAATATAAACTTACAGTATCAAAACTATGATCTCGAGATGTGTTGATAGTCAGAAAAAAGGTTAGTTAAAAGTTATTCTTGGAATAAAAACTTTATGTCCAATTTTTTCTCCAGTTATTACTTCTCCTTCTAAGTTTTAGTTTGATAATTAAGTAATTTTTTATCGTGTACCACTATATAAACTATCTGATCTACTCCAATTTCTAATTATCATTCCTATTTTACGAATTTTTAAATGTAGCTCCAGAAATGGTAAACCTTTACAGATATTATTAAAGATTTCTATTAAAAATTTTATTTAAATATTAATGTCTGACTTATCAACCCCTTTATACGTTGCGTTGACTATTCTGTAGTAGATTTTAGTTTCTTTAGTTAATTTTTAAAGAATTTTATTATCCAAGAAACTGGTAAATTCCTTATGTAAAGTGAGTATAACGCTATTCACCGAACAACTATTAAAATCACTAACTATTTAGGGACAGACATTATTTGATACACATTTGTTAGGAATATTGAAAGTTTTAATCTCTCCTTTTCAAATTTTTAAGAATAATTTTAAAAATTAATTATTTTTAGAGCGAATTTTAATTCTCAATTTCAATATTTTGAATTTTTTAAATAAAAATAATTATTTAATTTTTCCTTGAACTATGATAATTTTATTACTGTTTCTTTTGACTAAAAAAATTTTATGGAAATTTCCTCCTAAAACAATTAATTTAAATCTAAAATATATTTATGCATTACATAAATCTCTTAAATTTCTGTCAATTATTTCTTATCCTTTTTTTAGAACTATTAAAGCTTCATCCCAAGTTATCAAATTAACTTTTCTTAATTTTTGAACTTACACTGTTATAGGCGCGTTATGCGTAAAGGTAAATCAATGATTTCAGATTGTTGGCCTTGAAAAAACAGTTTTTAAAGAGATTTGAACTTTAGACCTTCTACACGCTAGTCGAGGCCCTTACCCACTGTGCTGCGCGTGGACCTGATATTAAAAATTTTATTACTGCATGTAATGTTGTAGTCACTAACTTATTTTTTATGTAAATTTTTATTAACTGTATATTCATTCATTTGGTTTAGTTATAAATCAAATTAATAAATATTTTATTTTATAAAATGTTTTTTTGTTTGTTAAATGTTTTTTTAGAAAAATTGGAAATCAGCAAATTGCAGCAGAGTAGATTTTCCATGTTTTAGTAAATATTTATTTACTCATTATTTATTTATTACTTTTACGATAAATGAATAATTGTTTATATATTTTTTTTATATGTTTTCAAAATTTTCAAAAATTAAAAGAAAATTTTTTTTACTGCACCAGTACAATAATTGATTTTTATAGTGTTTCATTTTTTTTTTATTTTTTCATTCCTTATAAAGACGTTCTTTAAGTAGTTACCGCGGGAAAAATTCATAGAAGTAAGAAAAGCGCTACTATGAGCAGCTTAGCTGACAATTGTTTTTCACATGTGGATGTACTCATATACATGCTCTTACGCATACTTGATCCCCTCGTTTTAAGTTCATTTAAAAACTAACTTGTGGACCTATTTGAAAATTGGATAGGTGTATCAAAAAGTAATCTTCTATACCAAAAAAATTTGCAGATTTTTACAAATCATATAAATGCATTTCGATGTAATTTTTTTTATAAGGTTACATGTTAAATTTTTATATTTTAAAATTAAATATAGAAAAAAAGCACAGTTAAAAAATCAGCAACTTTTTTTTTGTATTTCTTATACTTTTTTGAATACGTAATTTATGTGAATAATACCTCTCCAAGAAAATCGATCTGTGATGAACGCCTTGAAGGAACATTCAGTGGCGAGTACTACTACTACTACTTTATTGAAGAAAATGGTACTAAAGGATAGTTTTTGCTAATTATTTAGATAAAATCATATTTTTAGTATTCAATATAGACTAGAAATAAGTGTGTGAGCGTGACGTTAAACATGTAATTAGCGTAGTCAGAAGGAAGTTGTTTTTAAATAATAGGAAGACTCGATGAAAGCATGCAGTCTTATACTGATCAGCCTATATATTGTTAATACAATGAGTGTTTAGTTATTAAATATCAAAATATTTATTGAAACTATACATAACTAACGTAGGTATACTCATTTATACTTTCACTGTTGTATTTATTTTTATACTAAAATCACAGACATATATTTTCCTATTTATATAGTTTATGTTGGAAATTCTACACTAATTCTCACTTCCTCTACAACTCGCCAGATCCTCGTTGAACCCCTCATGCCCCCCACAAAATAAAGTAAAATTTCGTCTTTTTCTTCTTTTTTTCGGCTTACTTTACATTTTTTTAAGACCCTTTGGAGCCTCTCACAACCCACCTACCCCTGCAGCTGTGGAAATGGTGCATGGGGTCTAATCGCCACTGTGCAGCCTTTTTTTAAAGCAACACCCATATTTTATGACTGTCCACTCTTGGCCAATTAAGCTGGCGCTCTCTTTTGAACTAATAAACGCTTGCTAAAAGCATCCTAAGATATGCCTTATGTTTCAGGAATCACTCCTTGTTTGTAGGGCCAGCGTTCTCTGCCTAGCATCAGATCCGCTAATCCCCACCTGTAGCCTTAACACTGTTTTGCATTCACCTGGACCCAAAGACTTGTTAGGCTGATATTATAGGGCTTATTTATAGGGCCACCCTGAAAAAAAAAAAAAATTATTTGCGTTTAATGAATTAATGAACAAATTATTTACGATAGCGATACGGTAGTTGTTAATATTTCATTACGCTACTCCAAATAAAAAAAAAGTTTAAAATCGGATTACAAATGGCCCATATACAACTTTTTTTTCTCAAGGTGTGTATTTGAAGTCGTTCGATCAAAAAAATTCTAGTTAACAACGACAATCGTGTCTTTGCGACTCGATCAGATTTTTAAGACCTTTGTTGTCTATGTCTTTTTTTGGGATTTTATAGTAGCATATTTAACTTTAAAATTAACTCTTTAGTTTCAGAATATGCTTTACAGAAAAAACAAATCAAACGTATATCAAAACAATCATGGAAGTTGCTTTTTCATTTACGAATATTGTCAGAAATATGTATATTCAAGATTGAAATGTAATTGTAGGAAAATGTATTTTTGACTAGTAGGTATAGTTTTATAGATGAATAAACAAATTTATGTAGGTAGTATAGTTTTATCCTGATATCTAATCAATATATTGCTTCATAGCTGGCAATACAACTTTTGATATTAGAAATTACTTTAAGACTCTTATGTGATGCCATACATGTCATTTTGAAACGTAATGTAACATTTTAGTTTATGAGCACCCAATGATAATCAGCTTATAATCATATGAAAGTTTGTCATGATATTTTTCTTATTTTCACCTGATTTTCGAATTATTGACCCATTATTTTTATCTGATTGTTACCTTATATATTCTTGTTACAAGACAATTGACTATTGATTAAAAAAAGATACGAAAATTTGTAAGTTTTTATATTGATATAAAGAAACTACTGTTAGATATTTTCAAAACAGTAAACGCTTTATAAGTTTATATCACTCACCTCATTTTCATTTAATTATCAAGCTTACTTTTAATACGAAACGTTTAGTGAGTAGTTTATCTTATTAAAATCTGGTAAATATTAGATAACAATCGTACCAAAATGTTTAGTGATTATTAGCTGATGATCACTTGATGCTTGTTGAGCGATAATTGTTGTCATTATATATTTTTCGTTGTCAAATGATCACATCTTATTTTCATTAAATCATCAGATGTTACCATACATGTAATTATACTCTCATGCAGAGTAGTAGGTGTAATACACTTCCACTCAGTTCATAACAAGCTCTGCTAGCACTACATGGCCACAGCTGACGACCTGACCGTAATGTATTTTTGACTAGTAGGTATAGTTTTATAGATGAATAAACAAATTTATGTAGGTAGTATAGTTTTATCCTGATATCTAATCAATATATTGCTTCATAGCTGGCAATACAACTTTTGATATTAGAAATTACTTTAAGACTCTTATGTGATGCCATACATGTCATTTTGAAACGTAATGTAACATTTTAGTTTATGAGCACCCAATGATAATCAGCTTATAATCATATGAAAGTTTGTCATGATATTTTTCTTATTTTTACCTGATTTTCGAATTATTGACCCATTATTTTTATCTGATTGTTACCTTATATATTCTTGTTACAAGACAATTGACTATTGATTAAAAAAAGATACGAAAATTTGTAAGTTTTTATATTGATATAAAGAAACTACTGTCAGATATTTTCAAAACAGTAAACGCTTTATAAGTTTATATCACTCACCTCATTTTCATTTAATTATCAAGCTTACTTTTAATACGAAACGTTTAGTGAGTAGTTTATCTTATTAAAATCTGGTAAATATTAGATAACAATCGTACCAAAATGTTTAGTGATTATTAGCTGATGATCACTTGATGCTTGTTGAGCGATAATTGTTGTCATTATATATTTTTCGTTGTCAAATGATCACATCTTATTTTCATTAAATCATCAGATGTTACCATACATGTAATTATACTCTCATGCAGAGTAGTAGGTGTAATACACTTCCACTCAGTTCATAACAAGCTCTGCTAGCACTACATGGCCACAGCTGACGACCTGACCGTAATGTATTTTTGACTAGTAGGTATAGTTTTATAGATGAATAAACAAATTTATGTAGGTAGTATAGTTTTATCCTGATATCTAATCAATATATTGCTTCATAGCTGGCAATACAACTTTTGATATTAGAAATTACTTTAAGACTCTTATGTGATGCCATACATGTCATTTTGAAACGTAATGTAACATTTTAGTTTATGAGCACCCAATGATAATCAGCTTATAATCATATGAAAGTTTGTCATGATATTTTTCTTATTTTCACCTGATTTTCGAATTATTGACCCATTATTTTTATCTGATTGTTACCTTATATATTCTTGTTACAAGACAATTGACTATTGATTAAAAAAAGATACGAAAATTTGTAAGTTTTTATATTGATATAAAGAAACTACTGTCAGATATTTTCAAAACAGTAAACGCTTTATAAGTTTATATCACTCACCTCATTTTCATTTAATTATCAAGCTTACTTTTAATACGAAACGTTTAGTGAGTAGTTTATCTTATTAAAATCTGGTAAATATTAGATAACAATCGTACCAAAATGTTTAGTGATTATTAGCTGATGATCACTTGATGCTTGTTGAGCGATAATTGTTGTCATTATATATTTTTCGTTGTCAAATGATCACATCTTATTTTCATTAAATCATCAGATGTTACCATACATGTAATTATACTCTCATGCAGAGTAGTAGGTGTAATACACTTCCACTCAGTTCATAACAAGCTCTGCTAGCACTACATGGCCACAGCTGACGACCTGACCGTAATGTATTTTTGACTAGTAGGTATAGTTTTATAGATGAATAAACAAATTTATGTAGGTAGTATAGTTTTATCCTGATATCTAATCAATATATTGCTTCATAGCTGGCAATACAACTTTTGATATTAGAAATTACTTTAAGACTCTTATGTGATGCCATACATGTCATTTTGAAACGTAATGTAACATTTTAGTTTATGAGCACCCAATGATAATCAGCTTATAATCATATGAAAGTTTGTCATGATATTTTTCTTATTTTCACCTGATTTTCGAATTATTGACCCATTATTTTTATCTGATTGTTACCTTATATATTCTTGTTACAAGACAATTGACTATTGATTAAAAAAAGATACGAAAATTTGTAAGTTTTTATATTGATATAAAGAAACTACTGTCAGATATTTTCAAAACAGTAAACGCTTTATAAGTTTATATCACTCACCTCATTTTCATTTAATTATCAAGCTTACTTTTAATACGAAACGTTTAGTGAGTAGTTTATCTTATTAAAATCTGGTAAATATTAGATAACAATCGTACCAAAATGTTTAGTGATTATTAGCTGATGATCACTTGATGCTTGTTAAGCGATAATTGTTGTCATTATATATTTTTCGTTGTCAAATGATCACATCTTATTTTCATTAAATCATCAGATGTTACCATACATGTAATTATACTCTCATGCAGAGTAGTAGGTGTAATACACTTCCACTCAGTTCATAACAAGCTCTGCTAGCACTACATGGCCACAGCTGACGACCTGACCGTAATGTATTTTTGACTAGTAGGTATAGTTTTATAGATGAATAAACAAATTTATGTAGGTAGTATAGTTTTATCCTGATATCTAATCAATATATTGCTTCATAGCTGGCAATACAACTTTTGATATTAGAAATTACTTTAAGACTCTTATGTGATGCCATACATGTCATTTTGAAACGTAATGTAACATTTTAGTTTATGAGCACCCAATGATAATCAGCTTATAATCATATGAAAGTTTGTCATGATATTTTTCTTATTTTCACCTGATTTTCGAATTATTGACCCATTATTTTTATCTGATTGTTACCTTATATATTCTTGTTACAAGACAATTGACTATTGATTAAAAAAAGATACGAAAATTTGTAAGTTTTTATATTGATATAAAGAAACTACTGTCAGATATTTTCAAAACAGTAAACGCTTTATAAGTTTATATCACTCACCTCATTTTCATTTAATTATCAAGCTTACTTTTAATACGAAACGTTTAGTGAGTAGTTTATCTTATTAAAATCTGGTAAATATTAGATAACAATCGTACCAAAATGTTTAGTGATTATTAGCTGATGATCACTTGATGCTTGTTGAGCGATAATTGTTGTCATTATATATTTTTTGTTGTCAAATGATCACATCTTATTTTCATTAAATCATCAGATGTTACCATACATGTAATTATACTCTCATGCAGAGTAGTAGGTGTAATACACTTCCACTCAGTTCATAACAAGCTCTGCTAGCACTACATGGCCACAGCTGACGACCTGACCGTAACAGCAACTATTTGTAATGATATGTAGACAGTACCTTTAGTTTTTACTTTTTTCATATTTTTAACGTAAAGTTTTTTTTCTTAATTTTGCGTACTCTCTGTGCTAATATAATGACACATTACAATAAATTAATTCAATCGTACTTTGGTCATGATTGTTTCAGCATGAATAATGTATAGGGCATGGAAAATATTTAATTTGTAGGATGTCTCCAGTATCAAAATTGTTGTTACAATAATAGTATTTTTTAGTTAATAGAAAATTTTTTAGTTTATCATAATAATGCCTGAAAACTGTACATGATCTGTGAAAAAAACTTATATCATTATACAAAAGCTTATTTAAAACTGAAAATTTATTTAGAACATGAAAATTGCATGAATAAATATGAAAGGGTACAACACGTTATCAATCAATTTTTTTATTTTAATACGTAAATTTTTTTTTATTTTATAAATTTCTTCTTCTTTAATACTTGCCATTACTTTGCACATTAAAACGCGTGCGCAGGTAATGTGCGTATGATACGCTAAGCGAACGCTATAGCGCGTTCACCTAAACAATCGAAAACCGTTTATACAAATGGAAGATCAAGAGGATAAAAGGGCCTAAATGATTCCAGAAGAGTAGTTCCTTCTTGGCTAGGCCCTATTCAATGGTCTGACCTAGTCAAGAGAGATACTAGCAAGAGAGATCCCGACTACGTTACCAAATCACCTCTTATCTATGATCCGTTGAACGGTGTTACCTGGACAAGGGTGATCGAGCGTTGAAGCAAGGAGATAAGCAGACGAACGAAGGTAGTGGCCATCATTTCAGTGTCTAAATGTAAAATAAGGTGAATAACTTTTACGGTTTCTACTGGGTGATCAATACTTCTGTCTATACACTAGTAGTCGAGTTCCTGTAGTAGATAGAAAACGCTTGTATGGGGTGAAAGTAATCTGGGAGAGCCATCATAGGCTGTGCTTATAAACCCCCACAGAACTGAATAAGCGACATCTACCAAGATATTACTCAACTTGTTTTCACCTTGTGTTGTCTATCTGTTTGACCGCAGGAGCATCTATTTTAGAAAGACACAAAAATTCAAATTTAAAAATTTCGGAATTTAATTATCCATAAAAAATAAGTAGCGTAAAGTATGTTTAGTGTCTCATATGATTGAAAAGCGATTTCCTTGTTTTAAAATATTGTTAATTCTTGAATAAATATTTCATATTAATTTAAATTTTGTGTGTGTTCATTTCGAAATAACCTTTCCCCTTTCAGGTGATGGCGAATTTCTCATAAGTATTTGAGATTTTGGATTATTTAAAAGTTTGATTGATAAAATTATTTAATTAAGTTAGTTATTTAGATGTATTCATTTTTATCGATGACCGATAATTCAAATTAAGGAGGTACGAAGATTTGATCGTATTATTATATTAAAAATTTTATTGCTCAATAAAGTAATAATCTTGAGCAGTTGATGTGTAAAGATTCCAAGACTATTTGACAGATGTAAAGTTTCTTTTGATTTTCTCTTACTAATTCAATCGTGGATTATAATCCCTTAATTTTTCTCTGGGTAACGAATCCGCCCTCTGACAGGTAGTTGACTTCAATAAATACGTGTTGGACCTTAATCCCTTAGTTTTTGCGGCATTAACATATATCAGTCATCGTCTCTATATTGCAAATATACTAAGAGAAAAGAGGTGTTGTAAATATTTAAAAAAGTGATTAAGAAGGTGAACTTAATTTATTTATTGGAACGCGCTGTTCAACGTATTTTGTTGACTGTAAATAATGATGAGCTTTGACTAATACAAAATAAATGTTTAATATTCGTTGAAAAGTGGGGTATAGACGAAGCTTCGGCACAGCAAAATACGCGTCAAAAGTGAAGTTTGGATATAAATACAGAGAAGTCAAAAATCAGTAGCAGTATTAAAATGGATGCACCTAAAATTGTAGCTATTTCTTAAAGTAGTTCTGAAGATAGTAATAGTGATTGTGAAATAGAATCAACATTGCATGTCGGATACGATTATGAAAGGCTCATTTTCATATCTTTTTTTACTTTTTTATATTATAAATTCAGATTTTAAGAAATTTCAAGCGAAGTGCAACAAAGAAAAGTTAATGATGAAAAAAAAGTACAAGGAAATTAGAAATCCTTATTATTAACTTCTGTAGCCGTTCTTAAGTAAGGATCTGAAACGACGAATACTGTCAATGTGGCAAGAGTATGTTTTGAAAATTATAAAATAGCAGCTAAGGCAACTGGTGTAGATAAAACATTGATAAGAAAAACTCATACCATTATGCAATCGTTAATTTGCAATAAAAAAGTTGAGCTTAAACAGCTTAAAGATTATGCTTTACATACAGCTTTTCTTTTTGTCACATATTACCCCTAGTAAAAAATTCCCCCATCTGTTCTTAAGATTTTACTACGTGACAGTAAAATTATAAATCATTTTGACCTATCTATTGGTTACTTTTCAGAGGAACCTTAAGAATGCAACAATAAGATTCTTAGAAAAGCTAAATAAGAAAACAGTAAAATAATCAATGGACTATCTACAAGTACTGATGTTAAACATGATCTACTTGCAGCATCAGATTCCTTAATTACGTTAAAACGTGTAGAAGAAGAATAAAAAGCAAAAGAGTTAACGGAAGAAGCAAAAAAAACGTTAAAATTTTAAAATATTTAATAACCATAAAGTAAATGATAAAATTGTAGTATATTAACATTAACTTTATTCGTAAAAAAAATTATGTTTATAATCCATTTGATAAATCATACGTTGCAAAGTACGTGTAAGAAGTGAAAATATGTTACGAAAAATCATTATTCGATAAGTCTCTTGTTTTTAATAAATAAAAGTAAAATATGGATAAAAAATATAGGTAAATATTTTTTTGCAATATTTTGACCATTTATTAAAATTCATTAGTATTGATTTAACAGACACGTAGATAAGCAAAACTTTCTTAACGTATAAGAGTCTCAAGGATACATTTTCTGCTGTAAAAAGACCTCATCTTGTTTTTAGTAAGGGCGTATAATCAACACTTCCTACTTAATTTTTTTTATTTATCTATAAAAACTGTAACTACCCATTAAAAATACATTTTTCTGAAATAACACTAAATTCACGATATATTTATTCCTGACAATGTTTGTAAATGGGAAAGCAATTTATATGACTGTTTTAATATACGTTCCATTTGTTGTTTCTGCAAAGCATATTCTAAAACTAAAAATATACTTTTAGGGTTAAAAATGCTACCATAGAATCCCGGACAGTTTTGAACTAATTTAATTAATTGAGTAAAATATCCCATTATTCTATCTAAATTGGTCAAGTCTTTACTAATATATTCAGAATTAAAATAAATACTCATTTTTTGTTTATTTCTTCATGAATCGTTGAAAGTTCATTTTTTAGTGTGGTAAATAATACATATTCGTAATGTATAATAAATAATTATAATTTTCAGCTATCACAAGTTCTTTGCCCCTTGAAGAACAGAGTTGTCGGTAAACGAGATACCCAGTTGCACGACTCCCAGGTCTATGCTTTATACACAGCTGGTGAACGGCTGTTGTATTCGGTACTTTCCTTGAGGATTTAATAACAAGACTTACATATTCTATTACAGGTAACTTCGATTTTACTTCTACGCCACCTAGCAAATCCTACTAAACAATAGTGCAAAGCTAATGTATTTTTGCAAAACTTTGAACTTTTTTATTGCTACTGTTGTTAATATATTCATATAAAACTAATATATAAAGTCGCTAAGGCCATTGTATATATGTATATATGTCATACACACGCATCATAAAGGAAAAAAATTTTCCCTATTATCTGTAACTCAATATGTGTAGCATGTCAAATGCATAATTATTGATATTATTTACGTATATACGTATGTATTTCATTTCTTATTTCTTTATTCCTCATAACTTTTACAATACATGGCAAGGACCTAAAAAAGTATTTTTCTGAAATAAATAAGCAAAATAAAATAAAAATAAAGAAATTGATTTTTTCTCTCAAACGTGATTTAATCTAAATTGAAAAAAAGAAATAAGATAGAATATAGTATAAGAATAAATAAGAAAGAAAAAACACGCACACAACTTTAATTATACAACAAAGAAAACGTGATTGAACACAATTAAAGAAAGAGAAATAAAACAGAAATTAGTATAAGAATAAATAAGAAAGAAAAAACACGCACACAACCTTAATTATACATTAAAGATAGTAATTGAAGGGTGAAAATGGTCAACGACAACAATAATTAAGCTGATGCCGATATAAAAGTTGCTAAAGTGCTGCTGAAGTCTTTTAACGCCAATTTCTCGTTTCAACATGCAATCAAATTCATTTCTATATGTGATGAGAAAAATATTCCGCTCAAAAACTATATTCAAGCTTTAGAAATAGAGAAAGTTGAGTTAAACACGATTAAAATGATCTGTATAAAAGGGCAGTGTTAAAAAATTTTCAAGATGCCGTACGTATAAGTGAAAGCAGCCAAGACTTTGAAAACCTTGAGACATTTATAATACATTCAAAAACAAAATATGCAACCGAAAAAACCATTGCTTATTATCAAACTCAGCTACAGTAAGTGTGCCCACGACAAGGCCAATCTTAGGGCGAATATTCTGATTATGTAATCCTACGGCTGTGCTGAAAGTGGTGCTGAAAAGGCTTTGATGAAAGATAAGGGCAATGCGTACAACGTGCATATAATGATGCCAATATGACAAGCCAGCAGGTAGATGTGAAAGAGCTTGCTTCGTTAGCCGATGCCTTTGAGTATGCGTTGAGATTGGAGAGTTGAAAGAAAGCGGGTATAATCCTGGACACACGATACCAAGAACTACCTCACCGTAATTTTAAAAATAATTTAATAACTTACATAAACAGCAAAATAGGTACCTTGACCAGCCATTCTCATCACATTAAATAGGACAAGTTAATAAACAACAAATCTATTAAATGATGGTGTAATGAACCCTATTCTTTTTTCAAAAACTCTCGAAGTAATAGAGCAATTGGAAAGGGATGAAAAAACTATATTTTTATAAAAAAGAATTATATGACAAATATATCGTTGGCCGGCCCGTGAAGTCAAATATATCTTGAAACGAAAAATTGGGAGACATACAAGCTGACATGCATTTTTGAGATGAATATGACAAATTGATTTCATCAAATAGGGATGATAATTTTATGACTCCCACTGATAATAACACTAATAAAAGTGAAATACGCAGTTAAAATAATGAATCAGACGACTAGGATACACTCCCCCCCTTATGCCATTAAACAGAGTTAATATACTCCCAGTGCGGAGCAATCGCATAAGCGATTAAAGTAATCAAAATAAAAAGAAATTTGTTTCTCCTCCCACTTTCGTGTTCGTATTTTCTCCATTTGATTGATTATATTTTGTACATTTAATCCTTCATCTATCCATGCTTGTTCATTAAAGTTAAGTTCTCGAATCGATTTTATGAAGTCATAGAAGCCATTAGTGTCCTTTGAGAATTTATGTAATACAGTTAAGTTTAAGTTCACTTTTGCTAGATACGTATATTGTATCTGAGTGATGATCTTATGTTTACTAGTTGAGGGTAGTTTGTATTTTTTTCCCGTATACCAATTATTCATTCGTAAAATACCTATACAGTTCACTTTTTTTAGTCGATTTATTTCATTAGGGCAGATAATACTTAATTATTTTTCATAAGGTGTCGAGAATAACCATGAATTGTCAGCTGGTAAGTAAATTCATTGGCTTTCCGTCTCCGCTATTGATATAACGTCACGTTATTTAATAATTCTGTTCCAATTTGTAAAATTATAAAAATTTCCTATTTGTTTAGAGAATAGGGTTTTTAATGGTTTTATAGCTGAGCATGTATACCCATGTACCGTTTTATCACATTGGTTAAATGTAACTTCGTTTAATCGTAGATACGAATTATGGTCTCCTGCTATTGGTAAGTTAGGGTACGATGGTTTTCCGTGAGCAGATCGATTTTGTTCAGGTTGAGGTATCATGACTAGATTAGTGTATAAATATTATAAAAGGATCGATCTACAAGTTGCAAATGTAATATTACAATGGTTCTAGTTTCTTGATGCACAACATCTAATTTGCTTACAGTGCTTATTTAACCAGCATAAAAATCCTCTATTGGTGCTACAAATTCTAGATTTATTGCTAGGTCCTTTACATCCTGGGCTACGGTTCTGAAGTTGAAAAGTCCTTTAGTAATGTTTTCAATATTTCCAGAAGGTGTCAGTCTTTTCGTTCGTATGCTGGGAGGTGGAATAATGTTATCTTACTTAGGGTTCCCACAGTATATATTTTGCGCAGTATTGTTGCTTTAAGATTTTTCAATCGCATTATATTTAAATTCAAGAGGTCCATTTCCATATAGTTTGTATAATTAGGATAACCAAACTGTACAGTAAAATATATGAAGGATTCATCAAATCCTTGAGTAGGTGTGAATAGTGTGAATAGTAAAATAGGCTCTTGACATAGATATTTTTGAAAAAATTTTAATAAAACGTCTATAGTATCCTGCTAGTCTTAAAAATTGTTTAATATTTTTCATAGTTTTTAGTTGGGGAAATTCTTCAATGGCTTGTATCTTTTGAGGGTCTGATTTATTTTCTCGTTGACTTACTACATGCCCAAGAATCATTACTTTCATTCGTTAAAATTCAACTTTATTTGATTAAAGTACCATATTCGCTGATTTTAACAGGTCGAAAAGTTATCCAACTTTACGGTCATTATTTACTAGATATTTTGCTCAATTATTAATCTAAATACACTAACATATCAACATTTAATAAATCTCTTAAGATGAGATTCATTAGTCGTTGGAATGGGGCAGGGGCATTTTTCAAGCCTTCAAGCATTCGTCTGTATAGGTAATGTCCATGGAGTGCTGTAAATGCTGTTTCATACTTACTAAGTTCAGCCACAGAAATTTGTTGAAATTCCCTTGCCAAATCAAAAACTAAAAAATATACGGATCCTTTCAACTGGTCCATACTATATGTGATGTTAGGCAATGAATATGCATCACCAATGGTTTTTGTATTGAGTTCTAGGAAATTAATTACTACCCTCCATCTTGGATTTCCATGGCCATCAGGTTTCTTAAGAACAATCTAGAGTGGTGAATCATACGGTGATGACAAAAGATCAATTATTCAATCGTTAAGTTTTTTGTTACTTGTTCTAAAACTTTTTTTTATGTACGGGTAGGTGACGATATTGTTCAGTTTTAATAGGGATGTTACTTTCTGTTAGGATCTTATGTGCAACGAGATTAGTACAGGGTGAAAGGTCTCCCGGTAACAAGAAGATTTCTCGGAATTCGAAAATCAGTCGATAAATTCGGTCTTGTTATTTAAGGTTTAAGTGACCGGTACGCACAAGTTTTTTAAGGTCTCTTACTTTATCTTGTTTGTTTTTGATAATTAGTTCCTCATATTTGCTACTACTATCGGGGTCAAATTCAGCTGCAATATATTTCAAGAGTAAAATTTCTCTTGGATTTATTTTAATCGTAACATCATCCAAATTCATCTTTTTCGCCATAGTATTACATTAACAGTCTTCATTTTTTACTATCTTTTCTTTCAGATACACTTTATTATGCCCTAGGTCTACTTGGGGCAAGTATCCGTCAGCTAAATTGGTGTTAGTCAAATTATCTTTTACTATTTGTCGTGTTTAAGCCTTAATCGTATATTTAGTTAATTTATTAGTGTCTTTTTGTTCCTTATCGAAGTAATATTGTTCCACACTAGGAGTATTTTAACTCTGTTTAATGGCATAAGGGGGGAGAGGTAGTGTATCCTAGTCGTCTGATTCATTATTTTTACTGTGTATTCCACTTTCATTAGTGTTATTATCAGTGGGCTTCATAAAATTATCATCCCTCTCTAATGAAATCAATTTAGCATATTCATCTCAAAAATGCATATCAGCTTTTATGTCTCAAAATTTTTCGTATTAAGATATATTTGACTCTACGGGCCAGCCTACGATGTATTTGTCACATAATTCTTTTTTATAAAAATTTAGTTCTTTTTCATCCCTTTCCAATTGCTCTTTTCCTTTGAGAGTTTTTAAAAAAGGAATAGGGTTAATTATGCCATAATCTAATACTATAGATTCATGATAATATGATATTGTGGCTCGTCGTTATTTACAAAAGTTTCGGCCTAATAGACTGCCATCTTTGTTGGAAAAATTGTTAGGGATCACATAAAAACTTGTAGGTTTTTCTTGTATACTTATAGACTTTGTTCCTTTATTTAAAACTGGGTAGGATGTAATTCAGGTAAGATTAATAGTTCTACTTGTTTTACACGTAAACATAGGTGCAACTAGTCCAATTAAATCAGGTTTGTGGCGGTGCCATTATCGAGCATAAGTGTGATACAGCGATTTTTTCCTTCTAAGACTGACAACCTTATGCTTGCAGGCGTCGTCTACCCCAAGTCTCTGGCACGTACCAATGTAGATGATTTCGATTCTGTTACAATGTTTGCGCTGAAACATTAAAAATAGGGATTGTATTTTGTCTTTGGAAGCTTACTTCCGAACGACGATTGGTTTAAGCTGCATGAGAATTTAAATGAAGTGGCAAACGGTCATACCCTGGTGCCCACTGATTTTGACAATTCTGATTTTAAAAATTTGGTTCGAAATCTTGTTGCTTGTAATTATTATGATGATTATTTTGGATGTATTTATTTGTATTTCTGACCTTTTTCTTGATATCCTTGATTATTTCTAGGATAACAATTAGCATTCCTTTAAATGAAATAATTATTAGGATTCTCGTTATTACATTATCCAAAATTAGTCTGATAATTATTTAAGTTCCTACCCTGATTCTAAGAGTTCCAATCTTTCCCTTGATTCTAATAATTTTCGCGATAGTTTTGTCCATTTCTACAATGTCAATATTGTCTATTATTATTCTGATGATTACTCTACTGCCTATTAGTATTGTGGTTCTGATTGTTGATTTGTTGTTTATTAACTTGTCCTATTTAATGTGATGAGAATGGCTGGTCAAGGTACCTATTTTGCTGTTGATGTAAGTTATTAAATTATTTTTAAAATTACGGTGAGGTAGTTCTTGGTATCGTGTGTCCGGGATTATACCCGCTTTTATTCAACTCTCCAATCTCAACGCATACTCAAAGGCATCGGCTAACGAACCAAGCTCTTTCACATCTACCTGCTGGCTTGTCATAGGTGTTAGTCCTTTTTTAAACTTGTCTAGCATCATCTCTCTTACTGGCATCATTATATGCACGTTGTACGCATTGCCCTTATCTTCCATCAAAGCCTTTTCAGCACCACTTTTAGCACAGCCGTAGGTTTACATAATCATAATATTTGCCTACTGATTGGCCTTGTCGTTGGCACACTTTCTGTAGCTGAGTTTGATAATAACCAATGGTTTTTCCTGTTGCATGTTTTGTTTTCAAATGTATTATAAATGTCTCAAGGTTTTCCAAGTCTTGGCTGCTTTCGCTTATATGTACTGAGTGTGTACATACGTGTGTACAACATATATACATATATACAATGGCTTTAGCGACTTTAAATATTAGTTGCATATACATATTAATAACAGTAGCAATAAAAAAGCTCAAAGTTTTGCAAAAATACATTAGCTTTGCACTATTGTTCAGTAGGATTTGCTAGGTGTCGTAAAAGTAAAATCGAAGTTACCAGTAATAGAATTATGTAAGTCTTGTTATTATATCCTCAAGGAAAGTACCGAATACAACAGCCGTTCACCAGCTGTGTATAAAGCATAGACCTGGGAGTTATGTAGCTGGGTATCTCGTTTACTGATAACTCTGTTTTCTAAGGGATAGGGGACTTACGTTGAACTCCATCCTAAACTTTCATGATTGATGAGTGTCACTAATACAAAGGCGTTCTGAACACTTTTTCCTCCGGCAAAAAACCAGCAGACGTCTAGCTAGAGCACAATCTGCTCTAGCAATTTAGGGTTTAATGGCTATTCTGTCAACCAACCTGATACAAATTTAGCTACAAAAGCAAGCCAGGAAAAAAATCCTGAGTTTAGGCAGCCACAACAACCTTCTCAGTCGTTGCAATGGCATGGGCATGTCCACAGATAAGGTATTCTTCAGACTCGTCTTTCCAACCACCAATGAGCGGTTGGTTGTCCAGGAAACAACCCGAAGTCGATATATTCTTGCGTCAGCAGAAAACCTCCCTCCAGCACGGTCTCCGTACGCTGGAACTCCGAAAGTAAGAGTGAAGCTACGTGCAGCAAGCTCACCATTTTAAGGCCACTTAATTTTTTACAAAGTCGAAAAAATTTCATTTATTTGACACAAATATCACTAAAAATTGCAGTTTTGGGATAAGTTTCGAAATTTTTCAACCCTTGTAACGCTAAGTGGTACTTTTTCCAGCACTTGTTCAAAGGTAGCATCTACACAGTGAATAGTATGTATAGATATGTCCAGTACTGATGTGCTATGTATCATATACATACATTATTATCTATAAGATACAAGTAACTTATCTAATAGATAGTATAAATAGCTTGTGTCGTGGACATATACTGTACCATGAACCGGAACAGACCATGCACTAGATACTGGGACAACTGCTGTACTGTATAGATAGTACTGCTGCTGTAATACGATGGTCCGCCTAGCGTTCTAAGTGGCTCGCCAGATGTCCAACTGCCTGGGTTGGTAGGCGTACGTTCCATTAGGACTCTTTCCGACCGTGCGAGAACAGAGGGCAATCCACTAATCTCTCAGCGTACTATTGTGGTACGTTGAGAGTTTTTTTAGAACTCTCCGTTATGTTTAGAGAAAAAAGGTATACATTATTTTTTTATTGATTAAATTTTAAGCAACAAAAAGTTTCAATTACTTTAACCGCATATAAATTATTTAAATTTTATGTAACATATACTTTATATTATTTTTGTTACTATTTTGCATTCTACATTTTATAAATTAATATAAGTGGTTAAAAAAATTTTTCATTTTCAGATTCAATGACAAATATGGAAATAATTTCTTCACAGTATTTCACACTGTAAATTGGAAAAATCATTTGCACTTTGTACTATTAAAATTTAATTTAAAATCAAACTTAATATTTTAAAATTTTTTAAAATATAAACAATTTCAAAATATAAACAATATATAAGTTAGCGTAAAATGGGACAGAAATTGTTTATTCAGAACTTTTTCTTATTTTCTGTAGAGTGACGAAGATTTCCGCATGAGAGCTCGTTCTTTAGTAATTAATAATGTTGTGAATAAATTGCAAAATTACTATGAATTTATAGTAGGAAGCGATTATTATCAAAATGTAAAAAGTAGTGATAAATATATAAACATAATGTCAAAAAATGGAACTTATGGTACAAGTATTAGAATTAAAAGCTTCTCAGATTTATTACATGTTTACGTTATAGTTAATTTCTCGAACAACGATATTCAAACTTATGGAAATTCAAATAGTAATCTTGAACTGAAAATTCATCTCAAAGGAAGAATATGATAAAAAAGATTGCAATTAGTTAATAAAACATTGTATCTCCAAAAGATCATGAAAGATTTTTTTTTAACTTATATTTAATAAAGTAATTGGTTCGAAATCGTTCAAAGACATTAGAACATATAAAAGAATAACTCATAAAACTTTTAAAGATACTGCAATTGCAATGGGTTTAATAGACAATGATGACAAAATCGATGATATCTTTAAAGAAGCAATAGCTGTTATGTTTCCATATCAATTAAGCCAATTTTTTCTTGGTTTTTAATTTCAGAAAACGTTTAAGGTGACAAAACATGGAATAAATACGAAGAATTTTTTACGAAGAGTGAACCTAATAATAAAGATAAGTTAGCTCTTTTACATATTAACCAAATTTTAGAATCAGAAGATAAATCATGTGGATGCTTTAATTAAACTGCACCAAAAAAAATAGAGAGTAAAAAAGAAGATATAAATGATGAAATACATTTGACTAGAGAAAAGTTTTACTCGATGTAAAAAAATTTGAATAATAACCAGAAAAATATATTTCGTATTATTTGCGGACGGAAAAATAACATTGTCTTTATAGATGTTTCTGGAGGGTCAGAAAAAACTTATTTATATGAAACGTTAATTTAATTTTTTTTTTTGTAAATAACAAAATCATGTCAATGGCAGGGACTGGCATAGCATTAATTTTGCTTCCAAAGGGGATCACCAGTCATAGAACTTTTAGACTTCCTTTAGATCTTGATAATACAGACAGTGCATCATTAAAATTCGAGTCAGATAAAAAAAATTAGGAGAAAATCAATATAAAAAAAAATTAAGAGAAGTTGATTTAAATATTTGGGATGAGGCTTCAATGATTCCAAAAAAAAATTGGAAATTGTAGACAGAACGTTAAACGATTTATGTAATACTGAAAAATATTTTGGACATAAATAAATTATTTAAGAAGGTGATTTTTGTCAGATTCTTCCAGTGATAAAAAACAGTAATAGAAAAATTATACTTGAACCAATTTCTAAATCTTCATTTTTATGGACCTCATTCTAAATTTTAAAATTAGAAATCAATATTCGTTCTAACGATAAAGAATTTTCAAAATCATTATTAAAAATTGGGGAAGGGAAATAACAAACTTTTAACATTCCTAAAAATTGGATCTTAAATGATGAATGTTCTCAAATATTTTCTAATATCTACAATTGTTCGATGAATAGTGTTATACTTACATCGCATAACGAGAACACCTCTTATTGGAAGAATACAATTTTTTTAAAATTAACTGGAGAAATCAAAACTTACTATAGTATAGATAACGCAACTTATACAGGGGTTGATAAATCAGACGATAATATTAATTTAAATTTTCTGGTGGAAATGTTGAACAATATTCGTGAAGGATTACAACCTCAGGAAGTAAAAGTAAAAATTGGTACAATAGTAATGTTACTGAGAAATTTAAGTACATCAGATGGACTCTGTAATGAAACACGTTTACGAATCACAAAACTATGACAGTATAATATAGAAGTAGAAATTATAACTGGAGAAAAAATTGAAAAAAGAGTCTTCATTCTAAGAGTAACTTTAGACACAGGAAACTCCTTAACATTACCGTTTATTTTGTATCGTTAAAAATTTCCAATTGTTGTGGCATTTGCTATGACAATAAACAAATCCCAAAGTCAAAGTTTCGATAATGTAGATTTGTTTTTCAAAAAATCCTTATTTTCTTATGGTCAGTTAAATGTGGCCTTATCAAGATGCAAAAATAAAAATAATTTATTCATTTATTTATTAATTAATAGCGAAGAAAATGGTCGAATTTTAGCTTATTTGTTGGGGGGCTCATGTAGGGGATCTGTGGGAGGGAACATGTGGAATATCCCACACAAATAACTATATAATATAGGGGTATACATATATATATATATACATATATATATATATATATATATATATATATATATATATATATATATACGTCTCAGATGAAAGCGTCTCTTTTATGTGAGAAAGTAGTGTGGGTGGTAAGGACAGAGGTTCACATACAGTACCACAACAACAAGGAATAAAGATGGTTGAAATATGATTTATTATAAAAATACAAAAATAATAGCAACAACGTGTGTTAATTCGTCATTTGAATAAATCGCTTACAAATATCGACATGAGACGAATAGTTAACAAAATTGCCGCGCTGGTGAAAAACAAGTGGCATATGGTTGGTAACGCATAATATAGTGTGGTAATAAAAATGTACCTACACGAAAAAAAAAGAATACGCAGAAATGCAAATGTTATAGTAAATACGGCGTGGGACTAGTTTCGAGTTAGTCGCATGGCCGAACGCAAAAGAAAATAATAATAACCGTCGGGAGTGAGTTCCGAGAATTCAAATATAAACTGTTCGCGTATGACAACAGCTGTTATAATCTGGCATATACCAAAGTAATACGACCAAGGGCAGCGCCGCTGCTCTTGAATAAACCAAAAGAAAATAACGAATAAGCACGTGACGACGTCTGCGTGACACCAAAACAAAAGGAAAATCAAACTTAACACGCGCTGCATTTACGTTTTTACTCATGGAAATTAGATCCTTATAGAATAACCAGGTGCTCTAGCGTGTCGGTGCTTTTCATATATTCGTAATCAAACAAAAGAAAGATTACTTAAGGTCTTACAAAAAATTATAGTCTTGGCCTTTGGTTAAATCAAAGAACGCACACAAAATAATCGCCAGATCGTTACCACACGGGTGTAGAGACACACAGCTGATGAGCGCGTCGACGGAAAAAAGACATGGAGCAAGAATCGCACGGAAAAACGCAGAGGAAAAACAATTGCAAGCCGGTAACTTAAAAAAAGAAGAACAACAGACAAGATGTTATACAAAAACCAAGGAAAGCTCCGTCGTTTGAGCTAAGCAGATTGAAGGGCACCACTTGGTTGATTATTAGACAACCATGGGCCAAGGATTACCCCTTCGATCGTGTGAGTGCTGGACTCACCGCCTCGCTCTTTCACGGGTAGCTCCTACTCACTCCTATCTGATGCTTAGCTCCCGATTTACTTGGTTCCACTCGGGCGTCCCGTGACTAACCTCCTTTTTTCGGCTCCGCTTCGACCCCTTTTCTTTGGCTTCCCCCTTTGCCTCTCTTTTTTTTCGGTGATGTACCTGCGGCCAACCTGCACACTTACAAATTGCGCAATTCCCCCTTTCGAAAAGAAAGGAAAAAGAGAGCAAGCTCCCACTTGACTCAGCCCGCGCGTGTACGCACCTACACCTTGCAATATATATATATATATATATATATATATATATATATATATATATATATATATATATATATATATAAATATATAAATTTTTTTTTGCTGCGTGCGTGTATAATAAAACTGCAGTTTTTCTTATACGAGTAGGTATATACCTTCTGACAGAATGATGAGCAGATTATGTGTTATGTCCAGAAACTTAAGTGAGAGATTGCAATTAATCTTGCATATATGGTACTCTTTGCTTTAATCTAGGAAGAGAGTATACGGCGCAGAGATTTATAACATAGCATGTGCGGCTATATATCTGAATTGCTACGCGAGCATCGTCTAGTGTGTGATTGATGATGGAAGGCTCTTCTGCATAGAGATAGAGTATCCGACGTATATCTTTTCACATTTTCCTCTTTAGATGAGGAGAAACCACGATGGCTCACGTTATATTGAGGGCCCTTAAGAAACTCTTTTTCCGTGAAAAGAATTAATTTTTTAAAACGTGTATTAAGTTCGGATTTTAAAATTATTGCATTTTTTCTAAACAATGATATTTGAATTGTGAAAAACACTTTTTTCAAGCGTGTATACTACTTGTGTTTCACATTTGTTAAATTAGTGTTCCATTTATGAGAATGAAAGATTTAATGTACTGGTGTTATTTGTACTTCGAATCTTTATTTATATATAAGAAGTAGGATCAAGTGTGTGGGCGCATGTGACAGGTGTGAACATAACTTTAGGGAAATAACCAGCGTAGGTGGTGTCATGTTGTTCTTAAATCGTTAGAAGATTTGATGAATTTGCATAGTCTTATCTTTAAACAACATATTCTTTATATTGTTTTGTGCCATAATATACTGCTTATAATAGTTTAGTTGTTAAATATTAAAACATTTATTGAAGTCACACTCATTCCAACAATCATTGCACCACCTTCAAACACAGTATCGGTTCATAAAAGATCTATTTATTTTTATAATTATATTATTGGCCATATAATTTTATAGAAGTATAACTTCTTACTTGGGTACCAAAGCACTCACTGTTCACTCATTTCTTACGCGTATAATACTTTATTTTTCGGAAATTAAAAGCGACTATTGGGAGGGGCACATAGTGTAGTGTCGCAAACTAACACCGGAAAAGAGTAAACAACGGATAGTTACCTCAATAAAATCACTGGCTCACCACAGACAGGCCGAGTAAAAGAGACCTATACAAATTAATTAGAGTATACCACGTTATCGGAACCAAGGCCTGCTACCAAAAGGGGATTCACCATTACGAGTATGCAGACCATCGTCATACTAATTCTCTCTATTACATCTTTGGGTATATTTTTTCATACAAGAGGTACTCTTAAATTAATATTGTTGAGACAAATACTTATAAGTTAGTGAGCTTGTTTTTTTAAATTTCCATGTGTTATTTGATTTAATCAAGCAAGTATATAATAATCTTAACTTTTTAATAAATACGTGCCAACAAATAAAACGATGAATCGGAACTCACAGTGCTATAAAAAAAATAATTAACAATTATCTTGCTAGCGCGCTTCCTGAAATTTGACAAAAGTCCGAGGCAATGACAATTATTTTAGAACACGATCCTTAATCATACGCGATTTTGGAGAACGAAAATGAAGAGACACGAGTTCTCATGTTAAAAATTCTCAAGAACATATAACTGAGAATGTTATTCAAAAAGAGAAACGGACGATGCAATGAACGGGACTGCTGCATTAGATAATCTAGGGGGGGGGGTTGAGAATTTAAATTTATGAGAAAGAGAATCGAAAGTACAGTGGTAATTTGATAGTGATTAACATCATAAAAATAGTATTGTAGATGTATCTGAAAGCGGTAGAAAACATAAGAGGAATCAGGCATTACTACAAAATAAACAAAGATCAGAGAATAAAAATCATGCGAGGCACTTGGACGACAACAATGACAGTAGATTAGAGAAAGACGCACAATGACAAGACTAGAACGTGGAAAGACACATCGCAAACTGCCTTATAATCCACGATGTGACTGGGCATTCCAACCCCCCTACAACAACAGTAGAAATATTATTTTTCATCCTGGAGATAATGAAAATGAAGGTTCGACGTTTGAGTATGGCAGAAACAATTATTTAACAGCGCCGCAAGTGGTATACCTCTGTATAATGGAGACACGGTGAAATTTTCCTCATTTGAACGAATGATTACGATGATAGAATCAACGATTCCCGCACAATATGAAAAATATTTTACAGGACTTTTGGGAAATAAATTGCGAGACATAGCAGCCAATCAGTTCCGCACGCAATTATTACAATTGAACTCCGTTGACGAGTTTCTATCAGCTCTTTTTCGAACATTTGGTAACATTGGAGCAGTAAAGACACTTTTGGTAGAACTTAAGACTGTTACGCAACAGGATAACAAATTAATCATGGAATATTGCGGGCCAGTTTAGTGGTTGCACAATGGCATTGTAATGGCCCATGAGACGAACCCGTATTTGTATTTCAAGAAAAAAGCGTCAAAAAATAAATCAGACGGTGACGCAGTGAAGCAATTCTTGTATGGCTTAAAGACTATGCATAACTAAAACGTTGCAGGGTTCAAGCCAAAGACGTTAGAAGATGCTATTAAAGCAGCTTTTACCGTAACCAATGAAGTAAGGCTCCACTGATCAATAATAGCACCAAAGAGCAGATAATATCGAGGGACAGTATGATGCCTTGGTGGACCTTGTTGGCAACAATGCACCAGTGAAGAGCGTGGACACAAATATCGAATAGAGTGGATTGGATGAGAGTAGTAAATAATGTTCATATTATACAGAACACAACAAAAACTTTACTAGTGAATATAAAAAGCTGTGTCAAGATGCACAAAGTGGAAAAATAATAAACTCCGATGAACCATGAGAAGAATTTGTCGAAAAAGAGGGCAAAAATAACCTACATATAATAATCCATTTTTTGTAACACGGCAAAATAGACCAAACTTTAGTAATATTAATGACTGCCATCAAAAGCAAAGAAAATATGAGCGAGCCAGTAACAGACGCCCCAATAATAACTATTGTTATAACTATAATATAAATAATAATAATAATAATAATAATAATAATTCCCTGGCTGAGGCACTCAGCCGACAGCCGCGTTCCTCCAGGTGGTGCATGGAGGAGACCTTCCACGGGTGTATGGTTCTGGGTTGCTACGGTGATTGAAACTTGTGCCCGTGGGTAGTTGAAACGAAATAAAATAGTTCCCGTAGACCAAAACGCCGAGGAGAAGACCTCGTGAAAAATCAAGGTAGGTTCCCAAATAAAACCTACAATAGGTGACGCTAATAAAAACTTGTGACCCCAGGCGGTAACCTCTCCGAGGGAATCCACCACCAGTTCCAACTTGGTGAAAGCCCGGGTGGCTGGTGTTGGCCTTGCAGATTCTTGGGAAGGCCATAAAGGTGCCCTGAACGAAAGTGAGGAGACAACCTCTGATCAAAAACTGACTGCGAGTCCCACACAGGTAAGGGGTTCGCACCCCCTTCTATCGCGCATCAAGGAATTCTGGACGACCTCGGATAAAGAAAAAAAAAGTAATAAGAATAAGTATTATAATAATAATGATAATGATGGAAATAATTATAACAAGAAAGGAGGTAATAATTATAGCAGATATGACGGCAGGAAGTATGGTTATCGTTACGGGCAAAATCATCAGTACTCCTACTATTATAACCGCAGGGATGATTATAGGGAACATTATCATAACAAACAAAATGCCGGGGTAAGGAATTCGAAAACTGAGCATCTAAAAACGCAGGATGCTCGACGCGATCCCCAATCGTCGCGGATTAACCAACAATAAATTATAAATCGTGGATGCATGAAATCAACGTGGGTGAGAAATAGCATGAAATATTAGAGACTCATACTACGACGTGGGTAAATAAAGTGATTGCCAGCAATAAGGAATCACTTGGGAATTTACCGAAGAGTAGGGAAAGTGATAAACTCGACAAGCTGGCATATACAAAGTGTAGAGAGAAAAAAAACCATAAATTTTGAGCAACATACGAAAATAATAGCACAGTTACCCGCAAAGATCGAATAATAGCCTAATACTCAAGAGAAAGAAGATTCATAGTAACTTCGCACGGTAAAAATAAATATATCTAATGTAGGACATATATCGCCGTCAGCAGTTTTAGAGTCCTTATACAAAGAAAAGCGCTACGTTTTATGACGACATCATAGCACGATACAGGTGCAGAAATCTCGATAATAAAAGAGGATAGCTTGGATTTTAAGATAAATGTAAATGGCAGGGAAACGGTGAATATAAAAGGTGTGACTTATGGAGCACGCCAAACACTGGGGTCGGTTAGGATACTCCTTGAAAATTGTATATGTCCTCTGTACGTAGTCTCGCGTGATTTTCCCGTAGAACTGGAAAACATAATAGAACAGGGCATTTTTAAATTGTATGATGGCCAGATTAATGCTGCAGAAAAAATTGTTACGTTAAATGGAATCAAAATCCTGCTGGAAAAGCCAGAAATTTTGGAGATTGCCGCAAGGACAAGGCAAGTAATATATGCTTACGTTGAGCAAGCCACAGAAAAGAGTTACTTAAAGAGAGTGAAAATGAGAAAAATCATGTAAACGAAAATAAGGAAATAGTAAGAAATAAGGGCAAATGTAAGCATGGCAGTGATGGGCATTATCAATATAAAAAAATGCTATGGGTTATACTGACTTACCGAATAGCTTCTTTCAAAAATGAAACTAGAAGATATGCACTGGGACTACCAGCGGGCACAGGCAAGTTTGGCTGCAGAAGAGGCCGAAAAGAAAGATAGAATCCTCGAGACAATAGACATTGTAGAGATAACAAATGCAGACACAGACATATCGAATATGGAGGAGACCAGCGAAGGCCCACGCTTAGGTGTAAGATGTGCTTTAAGAGAATAACAGGCAACAGCCAACTGTACCGAGTACGGTCGAATCGAGCTGACAGACGCCGACGGAAAAAGTGCAGAGTAAAATGCTTAATAAAAAGCTACATGAATAAATGCAGACTTTCTCCTGCTTACACAAGCGAGAGAGAGTCTAGTAAAAGGCACTGGATTGAACAAAAAAAATCAGAGTGGTAATTGACGACTCAAAAGATAACTTCCAAGGGAAAGTTAGACTAGATGTCAAGCGCCACGATTTTAAAAGTAAGCCAAACATCAGCATAGATGCTTAGGAATCCAATTATTTTGATTAACCTCTGGACGATCCGCTGGTAAGTATAAGAGATAATTTGGTGATGTATAAACAAAAGACCAGTTCAAAGGATGAAGAAGACTTCATGCCACTAACTTGTGACAACATACGGAGGGAAAACAACAATACGATAACAATACTAAATAAAGTAAGAAAAATAATAATTAAAATAATAGTTATAATAAAAGTAAATACTGAATATAATGATAATAACGCTAATATATCAAATAAGTAGGATAATGGGATACACATAACCATGTATGTATGTAAGTATGCATGAAGAAGTATTATTTTTCTTTATTTTCGTATCACCCGGACGCGCTGCGTAAAATACAACAAAAGTAAATTACAATTAAAAGTTAAATTAAATAATTATAATATACAAGGAAAATGTGGAAATAGTAATAAGTAAGTGTGATATGAAAAAATAGAAAAAATGGTAGGTAAATGGGAAGAGAAAAAAGAGAAGAATATTTAAGTCAAAAATTTCCATATGGCAAATGGCTGTACACCCATCATTCGAGAAACAAGTCATTGTATAGTTAATAAGTCTATCATATTTTGCAATTGGTTAGTATGAATTGTTAGAATCAATAAGAAATAATGTATATAATAAAAAAATTATAAGTTGACAATTTAAAATAAAGACAGTTAAGTAATTGTGTTTCCATGTAAATAAAAAAAAATGTATTGGAAAAAATAATGAGAAATAAGAGAAAAACGTCACTAGCACTACAAACAAAAGTATTAAACAAAAACATTTTTACAATTATACTCACGGGTGCATGTGGTCCACTCCAGACCTGTGTAATTAGTAGATTTTAAAGCATGTAAAATATGCTAATTTTTCAGGAAAAAAATTTTGTTTCAAGTCAATTAAGAAATACAGGTGCAATTTAAAATTTTCATTGATTGGTCACTCAGCTATAATCCCTTACTTACTTTATTAAGATTCCTGAACGCCTTACCTATCAATAAAATCAACGGAAAAAATAAATAGATTATTGTTCAACCTATATAATCACCTGCCTTATAATAACAGAAAATAGTTATGGTTGCTTAATTGATCACAATAATAAACTGAACAGTGATCGATGAATAACAACTACTCAGGTTTCTAAAAAAAAAAATTCGTTTTATAAAAATGCGACTAGTATAAATCCTAATAAAAACATACATGTACACATGTATACGTACTTATATGGAAAAAATGATAATCAAGAAAATAGTACACATGTCTCATAGACAAAGTCAGTACATTCCAAGAGTAGACACTTGCAGTGGAGTTCCAAAAAACTGTAGAAATTATAAGCTATAAACTGCTGGAATAATTGAGTGAACTTGCCATTGAAACAACAAAGTAATGAAAAAATACAGCGTATTGAATAATGATGTAAAAAGTGATCAATAGCCCAAGTATTGAAGTATTGTTGAACATGGAAAAGGAAAGGTCAAACATTTACCTCTCATTCTAGGGAAAAAGAACTAACAAATTTTCAACTAAAAATTCCAACAAGCTGCCTATGAATTCCCGATCCTAAAAGACACATAGTCGCACGTAAACAAAAAAAAGCTGTTTAAAATAGCTGTGAGAGTAACGTCAGTTTACATCCGGCTCAAAAAGACACACCTAAATATGATTTAACCACTTAAGCAACGACACATCCTTTATAGTCAACTAAAGTAACGTAAACAGTGATGTTACAATAACATGCAAATAAGAAAACTAAAATAAGCATCTTGTAAACAGAGAAATTAGCTATAGAAAAATAAAAATTAAGTATAAATCGAGCACCAATATGTGATAAAGAGATGCAAAATATAACTACTGAATGAAAAAAATCATTTAACATAATTAGTAATTATGCAGATATCATGTTTACCCCCATACGTTGGGTGCAAAAATTAAATATAGTCGTGCTACGCACCTTATTTTTCTTCTTTACAACGTTTCTTGTCAGAGTACCTTTGCAAGTGGGGCGGAGGGAGGTGATGATACTAAATTTATCGAGAATGTTCACAGGTAGATAGAGCGGAATCACAATCGCACGAGACCGTGTGACAATGAACCCTACAATACTGCGACCAATATTCATCCAGATGCAGGGTGACTGGCCATAAAAATATTAGCCAAGCTACGGCAGCATAAATAATAGTAGAATGTAAAAAAAATGAATGAATAAAATTTTTTGATATCACTATCAGTTGAATAATGCTTTTATATTTGTGTGTGTGTGTGTATACGTAAAACAAAAAATTAACTTGTTTTATAATTAGTTATCTAACGTCCTTGTGTATGTAAAAGAAAAAAAAGAAAATGTGTATGAAAAAAGTTATGTTACAAGTAGCGCATTAAAAAATTTTAAAATTTATACAACTATGAGAAAAAAGAGTGCATACACAAACACGTATGTATTCACAAACTACACAGCGTGAAAAGTCAGTAAGAAAAACAAGGAGTAGGCCGCCCTCTTTCTTCTAAATGAATTTCATACACATAACACAAACAACACGACACATACATGACACTCTAAAATAGGAAGGAATGATCGCCGTAGATGACGACGACGTTGCGGCCTGTTTTGTACGATAGCGTATAGCTATGCGTCTATGCGCCCCTCCTAGTTTAGGCCCTAAAGCATAGAAGAGCAGGGAAGATAAGGGCAGTCGGTTGAGAAATTTAAGAGGAGTCTGTCATGAGAGTTGAGACGAGTCAGTCGATAATACACTCTTCTCTCACCAATATGAGTAATAAAGGTTTGTCAAATATAAGACGTTCTCATTATCGTGCATGAACCTTAACCCACCGTTTTCTAACGTAACAGCATATAAACATAAACATGTACAGAAAAATGAATATTGTATAGTACAGTGTCAAGATTCTAACGTATACTTATTGCAGGGTTTTTACGTATTCTAATGTTCCTAATCTTTATCATACTTGTTCTTTTTCCGTCATTACCATCTTTCTATTTCCCCAAGTATACGAGTCTTTCGTGTGGGCCGCTTGCCAAATTCCCCTTAGACGACTCGGTCGTCCATCCTACTGGGTAGTATTAACATTACCCAACGATTCGTCTCAAGCACACCCCAGCTATTATGAAGATTAATGGACAGATATTTTCCAATAAATCATCCAACTCGCTGTACTGACCTTTTTATAACCAACAGTGACTTTACCCAATGAGCTCGCCAGGTGTTGGACTTTCTTAAAAAAGGAAGTCCTTGGACGTCGAGACATCACCAGTAAAAATCGACTATTCGTTTTAAAATTCGGATAAGTGGTGTTTCGGCATCCTGGGTACTCATTCCATCGAAAAAGACTGGAAAAAAAAGTCGATAATTTTTGACGGGATTCGAACCCACGACCTCTCGAGTATCTCTGGCTAGGAGGCTTGCACGCTAACCACTAAGCCATCAAAGCTCTGATATAAATAAATATACACTAGTAGCGTTTTGCCCCGCTGGGTGCTGCGCTCGCCAACTCCCGTCATTATTTTAACTTGAACGAAAAGTCTTTCCATTTATTATATAGAATAAAAAGTGATGTAAAATTAGAATTAAAAATTTTCTAAACGGACGACTTTAGACTTATAACCTCAAGAAAATGGGTAGCTAAAGTGAATTTTTTATTTTATATTACTGATTTCATCATGCAAGAACCACACCACTAAAGCGTATACGGGAATGAAGAAAAATTTTTAATTTTGATACTTATTTTACACCTTATTCCCAAAAATAAAAAAAAAATAAAAAGAATCGAAAATCGAACTAGCGGTCTTCTGCACACTATCTAGGTACTTGTCTGCTCTGCTGCAAGTGACCCCTGTTATAGATTAACCCCTCTCTCCGTGTTCTAGCATGGCTCATAACTTAACTCTAATTTTGATATTTATTTACCGTTTATTGATTACTTAGGTTCAATTATACATTATAATAATTAATAACTCATTTAGTTTGTTCATTTTTTTTATAATTTAATAGTTCTTTCTTAAACTTAGATATTAAAATTTATTATAATACTTGATCCTTCGACTTATAAGTGATATAAATCAATTAGCGATGAATGATTCATGCTAAAACATTTAGTTTTTTACCATTTTAATATTAATACTATAAATCCTTAAACCATAGAATATTATTAGGATATAAGTACATCAAAATTTCTTACAAATAATTGTTTTATGGTATGTATATAAAGCTATTATATTAACATTAAATTGAAAAAAAATGAATGTAATTATAGATGTTTTATAATAGTTAAAAAAAAAACTTTTTTTAACAAAACAAATTTTTTGTAGAATAAAAATACATCATCTCATGTGTTATAATTCAATAATTAAATGGTGATAAATAGAATAATTTTTGAGTAAATGTGAAAAGGCATGTATGTATGTGTACATTCAAATTTTTAGCTATAGTACATCTTTTTTTTTTTTACTTTGCAAGTAATATTTTTGATTTACGAACTATCTCATTCATCTTTAATTAATATATAATTTCTATTTTTACAGTTTTATAAAGCTACCTATAATTGGCCGTAAAATATACTTATTTGCTGAAGCCTAAGCTAATATTATTAACTTTGACCTTGAGATTTATTAATAGTTGCAGCAAATGCCATAACTACAAAGAATTACTTAGGATATAAGATAACGGGTGTCGAAGAGATGCTATGAAGTTATTCTTGAAAGAAAAATATGTCCGATATTTTTTTTAGTTATTATTTTTCCTTTGACATTGTATTTTAATGATTTAGTCATTTTTTTAAAGAATCATTACATAAAATGTCTAATATACTCAAATTTCTCATCAGCACTACTAGGGTACTGATTTTTGAACTAAGTTCATTAAGTAGTAAACCTTCTTTAATACTATTAAGCATATCTATTAGAAAGTTAATTAAGATATTCTTGTCTGACTTATCAATCCTTTTATACATTGCATTATCTTTGCTGTAACAGGTTTAAGTTTCTCTAGTTAATTTTTAAAGAATTCTTTTACGAAACGAACACTCTGACCGGCCCCTCTTCGATTTGTCTGAAACTTTTTTTACATTTTCTGTATCGAAAAAGAAAAGAGACACGTATTCAAGGACTTTTTTTTTAATAGAGGAGATTGAAAGTTTGAGATTTTCGTGAATTTTGCCTTAAAGACTCGTTTTTAAAAATTTATAACTCCAGTTTTTTTAAGCTAAAGAAATTGTTTTTTTTTTTTATTTTGAAGATAAAGAGTGAATTTAAAGAAAATAATATTTCCAAAAAAATTATGAAAAAAATATCATTTTGTTATAAACAGTTTAAATGTTTAAATCTTTTTTTAAGAATGTTCCCCATTTCTTAGGACTTTTTATGTACAACCATTGTATTTTACGTCAAATTTTACATCGAAACTGCTTTTTTAAACAATGAAGAAATAATTTTTTCTATTGGAGAAAAACCAAATAAACAATTGCGGTACGTCATGTCGACGAGCTAGTTGCAATACACTCCATAATTTTGCGACCTCATACTATTTTTGTCTGTATTGTATGGTGTATGTGACGGAAGAATCTTGGTATATAGTACAATAAGGAAGAATCTTGGATTATAGATTTGAATTGTCCTACCACCAAGCATGGGCTGACAGTTGTCATACTTGAAATCTTCAGAATGCCAGAATCTCGTTGACTTAAAATTTTTTAAAATGATATTCGACTTGTTTTGTCCTGCATTAAGGACGATATAATTTAATTTTGATTAACATATAATAGTTAATCGAATTTTTTTTTCGTGTTAGTGTAAAAATAATTGATGACACGAAAAAAGCTTGATGAAAGCTTGTGTTACATCGAGGCTGCGCTCGGCGTACCTTTTTTTTCCCTCCTCCTCGTAAAGCCGCGTTTTAGTATCAAGCTAAATGACATACACGCACACATACAACAAGTACCGAAACTAAGGCTTCGTGACACACATATAAGGAGAGACCGAGTAAGACAAAGAAGAACTAGTTTACATCTCCCTCCGTCTTTATTCGTTGACATCGCCTGATGAAACATAATAATTATTTTCTATCCTTTTCCTCTGTGTTTTAACCATTCGTAAATAAGCCGACGCTCGAGCCAGGATGTTGATCCACACATCGGCCAGTGTTCATACAACGAGACTTGACAACAGCATGCTACACTTCTACCACTTTGTTTCTCTAACACTTACAATACCCAGAGACGCCAAGCCGAAAAACAACGTGAACTGTAATGCGACCTAATTTCGATAAGCAAGCACTGGGACCAGTATCGTTACTATACTATATTCTTTAGCAAATAAGTGACACCCCAAAACCAAAACAGCATATGTAAAGGAAGACGGAAAGCATACAGGAAATCTTTCCCTCTCCCTGCCACGAGATGATGCAAACTAATTCTAAGAACCTATATGCGTTTCGTCTTCTCTGGCCCATGATAAGGAGGCAAGATCTTCGGCTATATAAGCTCATGGCCTCCTGCACGAGGAGCTCAGTCTCAAAAAAATTCGTTCAATGGTCAGGCCAGCTTGGGTGTATACCTAGAGCAGTAGCCAGACTAAAGGAATGCGACCTGGAGAACCTGGTCCATGCATTCAATGGTCAGGCCAGCTTGGTAAAACACCAAGAGCAGTAGCCAGACTAGAATACCCGACCTAGAGAATCCGATTGCAGTCTATTCCTGACCTGGAGAATCCGGTCCGCGATTTCAATTTAAATTATATCTGGCCACCCGGATCTTGCCTTGAGAGCCATTTGTACTCCTCCTTTTTTTTTCTTTTTAATAAAAGTGAGGAATAACACATTTTAAACTTAATTCTTCTATACCCCCAATGGTTTTTCTCTCCGCGTAAAACCCACTATTGCGTGCCGTTCAATCCGGATATTAATGGCCCAGCAGGTGGTGAAAAAATTTTTAATTCGAAAAATAATTTATAGGGAGCAGCGTTAAGTTGTTTGCCGGTTGGTGCAAATGCCGATGGCCAAGCAACTAGCCTCTATTTAAAAAAAATCAAATACCGCTAAGGTATGTGCCGGTTGGTGCAAATGCCGATGGCCAAACAACTAGCCTCTATTTAAAAATCAAGCAGCGCTAAGTTGTGTGCCGGTTGGTGCAAATGCCGATGGCCAAGCAACTAGCCTCTATTTAAAAAAATCAAATACCGCTAAGTTGTGTGCCGGTTGGTGGAAATGTCGATGGCCAAACAACTAGCCTCTATTTAAAAAATCAAGTACCGCTAAGTTGCGTGCCGGTTGGTGCAAATGCTGATGGCCAAGCAGCTAGCCCTTAAGTAAAAATCAAGTTGTGTGCCAGTTGGTGTAAATGCCGACGGCTAAACTCTTAGTTAGCCAATCCAATTTTTAAACTATACCTCGTGCGTCGCTAGTAAAATTCTGGCAACCAACAACTATAGACTTCCAAAAAGGAACCAACTTTCCAATTCCAAAAAAATGGTTAATTACGTGCTGTGAGTACAAATACCGATGGCCAAGTAACTAGTTAACCTTTCTATGATCATCTACCCTGTTCCTACCCTAGTGCTCCGTCCTCAACCCTACCTGTCGTGTCTCCAGGCCATTGAGCGAAAGCTTAGGCCTAAATACAAAATTTACTCCTACGCTGTCTTCGACGTAACACTTGCATCAGCAATATAAGAACGCCAAATACGAGTTTAATTGTGACAGTAAGTTTAAAAATTTCGAAATTAATTCTTCTGGGGATTTTACAATCAATTTTGAATATAATGAAGTAATGTGTGAATTACAAATTTTAAATTAGTATACATTATCAGAGTTGTACAATTAATGAGCAAGTAACTATTCATTCATACATACATGCATTTTTACAATCAGGCTGGCCGTATTCTATGTCAGCATATTATGAAATATTCACCTTAAAGCTAATACATACACGTTCACACATAAATGACGTACGAGCTTCTCTTATCAAATGAGCTTGCTTTATATTTACAATACGTCTTATCTGAATAATGACGGACGAATAGTTTTTAGTTATAATATAATTCGTATAAACTTGGGATGTAACACTGTAGTAAATTTTAGTTCCTTCTGTTAATTTTTTAAGATTATTATTATTTGAATCACAAGTGTACTTGTTATGTGATGCCAGTATAACACTATTTATCGAGCAATTATAAATATCAGAAGATATTTCCAGACATACATTATTTAATGTCCAGTTATTAGAAATATTGAAAGTTCCTGTTTCTTTTTCTCCAATTTCCAATAATAATTTTTAAAATCCTTTTAAAAAACAAATATTGAATCCTAATTTTAAAATTAAAAATGTGTTTCATAAAAAAGGAAAATTTAATAGTTTGATCGATTATAATTTTTCTGTGACAATTTTTTTCACTGGGAGAATTTAATGGAAATCACCCTCAAAAATAATTAATTGATTTCAAAAACATTTCTTACTATCACGTACATCTTTTAATGTTCTGTCTATTATTTTCTTTAATATAATTATTATTATTATTATTATTATTATTATTATTATTATTATTGATTTAACGATGGATAAGTCAAGACCCATTACAATTCTACTGGGGCTCGACTGCATAGGAAGTTGATCTAGGATATGACAAGTTGTTGACAATCTAGTTTTATTAAGTTACATGCATAAATGGCATATAGCACTAGGTTTTAAAATTTACCGTATACACGGTACACTTGAAATGACAAAAAAAGCAATAAAACAGTTGGAAGAATTTCAATACATCAGGGATTTGGTTTTTGTAGCTTTGGTAAGAAAATGATACCAATTTGACACATCATACACGTTGTATCTAAAAAAGCCGATAAGACTGGACGCTTTGATATACTTCTTTTTGGCTCTGTTGTAAGCTGGTTTATGGAACATAATGTGATCCAGTGTTTCTGCTGAGTCCCTATTGGAGTGGACGTTTCTCGCTTGTGTCAATGGAGAAGACGTCTTTTTTTATGTGCTAGCGGAGTGTGTATGTGACAGCTAAACGGTGGAAGGCGAGCAGCCTAATAAATTGCCATGGTGAAAGAGTTGAGTACTTTTACATTGATATTTTCTAGATATTTTAGTTCTTTGAAAAAGAGGCAATATGTGTATTTTGGTGCTCTATTGACATCCTTGAAATATCACATAGATAAGAGTGCTGCTTCAATGATTGAGAAGGCTAGCAATACTTCTTTGTGGTCAGCCGTATCAATCAGATTTTCATGTTTGCATCTAAAAAAAACATTTTTCAGAAGACTGAACCAGTTGAGTTTGGATTTGTTATTAGGCATTGAATTCAGGGCTTTCGTGTTTTAATAGGCTCTTTTCAGGTGACTGGCAGGATCAGATACGAGGATTTTGAAGAAAAGCTTTATAGCTCTCTTAACGATTTTGGGTTGAAAGCTGATTCTGCCCGTCTCCAGGCACAAGGCGTATTTTGGTGTACTGTTTGAAAGCAGCAGAATTCTTTTTAGGAATAATACATGAGTGCGTTATATCTCCTTGGCCAAGGATAGCCCCTATGTATAAGAACCGTAGTGCGTAGTAGAGGTGAAAAGAGTGTCAAAAAGCTTTCTACTTTCCATTCAAATATTGTTGTGTCCGCTGCACAGAATTCGCCTGACTAAGCCAAGCGCAGTTCTCCTTTTGATCGGCATTCTGGAAGTATTTGGTACAAGTAAGCCCCTGTTCTGTCTACTATTTTCACTGCTTGTTTTTAGAATTCTTGAAGCTTCACCTTAAAAAATTAAATTAACATTCCTCGATTTTTTTTTTTAATTTGAGTTCTAAAAAAGCTCTCTCTTTATAATGAAGATCTAATGAAAATCTGACAGTTCTGTGACTTGTCATCTCTTTTAAAAGCAAAATTTATTCTACATCAGTTTATTTCATTAACAAAATGTTCTTATCTTAATAAATAGAACAATGAAGTAATGTTTTAGATCAATAAGTTTTTCCAGACTTTTTTGCACCATCTATAAAAAAAATTTCATTTCTTAATTCGCAAACAACATTTAATATTTTGTTTGGTCATTATTTAAACTTATATACTTGAAGTTAAACATTTTTCAACTACAACGTATTTCTTTATTCAGATCTATTTTTTTTCTTTTTTTTTATGATGTAGGTAAATTAAAGCACTTACACGATTTATCTTTTTATTTCAAAGTTTGGTTAAATTATTTTTAGGCAAATCCTCTGAAGAATTCTTGTTCGACATCAAATTAATGTTGTAGACATTAACTTATAGAATTTAAATACTCGCGCTCTAGCAATTAACTTCAGTATTTTGTAACTAATAGTGTGCGTACAATGGTCCTGCGTGACCACCAATCATAGCGTTCCACGTTTTATGTATTGCTTTGGCTGCTCGCGACTGCTCGTCTGCGAGCAATTAGTCAGTCCGCACCGATCGCTCCTCCAGTAAACCATTGCATGGTCGCTGTATAGATTTACTCGCGTGACCAAACAACATCAATTTCGATTTGATTATTCTTTTCTAAAGTGGCTATTTTTCAACTATGTTCAGGTTAGGCATGACTGAACTCAATTTAATAATCAAAATATTGTATGTACTAATTCTGGTAGTTCATTTTCACTCTCTTTGGTATCTTCTTTTTTCAACTTTGATAACTTCATGTGGCAAGAAGAACAAACTTTTTATTCTAACGCATCTGACAAAATTGCCAAGTCTAGTTTCAAAAGTTGGTTTTCATTTACTGTCCTCAAATCAGAAGTGTTTATTGTTGGATGTTTGAGATTAAAAGGATCAAAACATCTGTCTGATCGATAAGTAGTATTTTGCATTTTACGTGCCTCTTTCCGTGGCATTGTTACTCAGTAAAAATTGTTTAACTTCAAATTACAACGAGTGAGAGTATGTCTTGGTAGCGGACCGAAATAAACTCACAGCTGATCCAAAGGCCAACGAACTTGTAGTACGGGTAATGTATGCGAGTAGCGTGGGTAACACTTTGAATCATAGATCGTACTGTAGGCAGGCTTCCCCGCGAAATTTTGAAATTCCAAAAAATCAAAGAGATGAAAAATCTATTTTTTCTATAAAAACAGACAATTAATAAAACAATAAAAAACAAAGTAGCTATTAAAAAATTTTACGAACAAAAAAGTCTACGTGTTGATGTTACGTCAAGCATTGTTATTATTATTTTTTTGTCTAGTGGTTATTAATCTTTTTTTCCTCTTTAATGAAAATTTGTTTTTCATTATTCAGGAGATTAGATTGGAAAACCAATTACTTATGATTTAATTTTAATGAAAATTTATACTAAATTTATGATAAAATGGTGATTTCCTGCTTTTTTGCATGATAATACAAAATTTTGAGGTTATTCTGACAAATGGTAAATACAAAAGTTGTAGATCTTTTAATTATCTACAACTTTAACATTTCATTTTTTTCCGAGGTACAAATATCATTTTAAACTCCAAAAACAGTTTTTTTACCATTACGCGCTACATAAATTATTATTTTACCAATAACAGTTGAAAAGTCTCCATATATTAAAAACATAATTTTTACGTAAAATTTGACGCACAATACAATGATCAAAATTTAAACTCGATTTATTTTCGGGGCGATTTTTAAAAATCGATTAAAACAATTAAATTGTTAATAACAATATTAGTTTGTTGAAGATTTTTTTTTTTCAATTTTTTTTAAAGTTGAGCTTTTTAGCTACAAAAGTGCTATTGGTGAAAATGTTGTAACTTTCAAGGATTCGGAGCTATACATTGTTTGGAATGAGTCTCTAATTACTATTATGAAACTTGTTATAACTTATAAAATTAAAAATAGGTGATAAAAAAAATTCCTCTGAAACGTATCTCTCATTTTTCTGGAAAAAAATTTTTAGCCGAATCAGAGAGGTGAAGGTCAAAATCCGTTCGATTTGTAAAAGAATTATATTATCCATGTACTGCTAAACGTATGGCTAAAAATATGGATTAATGTGTGGCTTAACGTATGGCTTGAAGTATATAACAAAGTATGGCTCAACTTGTGGCTGAATTTACGGCTGAAAGTAGGGCTACAAGTATGGCTAAATGCCTGGCTACATGGAGGGACTTGTACAGTTAATATACAGAATAGTACGATCTTTTCTCTAAACTAAATCAATACCGTGCATTTAAAAGATAATTATGTTCGTTTAATGGTAGAAAATATAGAATTGAACATAATGCTGGACCTCGCACTTCAAACTTTGTTATTTGATTTTTTTGTACAGCTTAAGAACACAGTAAAATTGTACATAATAATCATATAATTATTTTTCGTAACCAAGAAAGACTTTCCGTACTGATTTACGTACGTTTTTTGACACTAAAAGCTGTCTTCGCGTGGAAAACTTTGACTTTCAACAAAGAGTCAAACTCACAGGGGTTTAGGCTAGGTACTGCTGAAAATCAGCAATAACTGGTTTTATTAGGGTGAGATTGCATGGAGTTTGGCAGCCTGCAGACTAGCAGACTCGCTTCCATCACAGTCCACTAGAGTGAGAAAGAGAGAGAGGTCCGATCACGTGATCACCTACAACTCTTTCGGACCTCTCTCTCTCACTCTTGTGATCTGTAATGGTAGCGAGTCTGCCAGTGTGCAAACTGCCAGACTCCATGTAATCTCACGCTAAGGCAGTGATTGTTGCGAAGAAAGTACACTACCAATGATCCCTGCGCAGAAAACTTTGACAATGGTCCTTAAGCTCTGCTGATGAAACAGTAGCTATCTGACAACTTTTTCTGCAAAGAAAAAAACGGATTAAAAAAGTTATGAAACGTTGCTGCACAGGAAACTTTGACGATAATCTTTGAGACGAGCTTATCGGAGAAACTAGCTATATATTACCTAGACACGGTTGAAAATCCGCAAGAACTGTTTTAATTACACAGTAATTATAGCAAAGTAACACGTTATCGAAGATCTTCCCGCGGAAAACTTTAACAATAGGCCTCTAGCTAAGCTTATCGAAGATATCAGCTGAGCACTGCTGAAAATCTTATAAGACAGTTTTCTCGCAAAGAAAAAGTTTGTCGAACGATTCCTGTTGTGTCAACTTTGACATTGGGCCAAAAGTTAAGCCTATAGAAGATATCAGCTGAGTACTGCTGAAAGTCTGAACGCAATAAAGTTTTCTAACCATGTTTCTCACAAAGAACCACGCAATCGGAGAACCCCGCACGGGAAACTTTGATGATGAGACTCGAGTGAAGCTTATCGAAGATGTAAGCTAGGTACTGCTGACAATCATATCAGACAGCGTGTCTCGCTAAAAAACACGATATTAAAGATACCCGCTCGGGAATCTTTAACTTTAGACCACGAGTCAAGCTCATTAAAAGCATAAGCTAGGTACTGCTAAAAATCTAACGATGGTAAACTCTAACGATGGTCCTCTTTTTTTTTTTTTTTTTTTTTTTTTCGTGAAGCTCATCAAATAAATTAGCTGGGCACTGCTTAAAATCTTATTAGACAGTATGTTTCCTAAAGAAGGACGTTATCAAGGATATCCGTGTGAAAGATTGTGACCACGAAAAACTTGGGTTATCGTCGGTAATATCGTCAGTTGATCTTAGGTTACCGCAATGAAATTTCCCACGAAACTAAAAGAGACCTATGAGAATTTACAGATAGTATTAGAAAAAATAGACTACGCAAAACATCAATGAAAAATTTGCGGTGATATCAAAGTTTCAACTCTAATACTAGGTCAACAATCCGGATTCACAAAAAATCCCTGCTTCTTATGTTTATGGGATAGCAGAGACAGGAAGAATCATTATATTAAAAAAAACTGGCCAAAGAAAACTGAATTCCATCTAGGATCGAGGAACATCGTACGTGAACCGTTGATTGAACCTTCCAAAATTTTGCTACCACCTCTTCATATCAAGCTGGGTCTCATGAAGCAATTCATCAATGCTCTGAACAAAGATAGTGATTGCTTTCAATATTTAGGTGAGAAGTTTCCTACGATAAGTAATGTAAAATTAAAGGAGGGTATTTTCGATGGCCCTCAAACTCGTGCTCTACTTCATGATGACAATTTTATTACAAAGATGAGTAATATAGAAAAAGCAGCATGGCAAAGTTTCAAGAGCATATCTCAGAACTTTTTAGTAAATGTGAAGCGTGAGAATCACCAGAATGTAGTTAAAGAGTTGTTAGACAATTTCAAACAATTGGGTTGTTTGATGAATCTCAAATTACATTTTCTATATTCTCACCTTGACTATTTCCCAGGAAACCTTGGAGATTACAGCGAAGAGCAAGGAGAAAGATTCCATTAAGATATAAGTGAAATGGAAAATCGATATCAAGGAAGATGGGATGTCAACATGATGGCTGATTTCTGTTGGACATTAAAGAGAGAAACAACTTAAGAGAGGAATAACAGAAATCCACTTCATAGGTCGTTCGAAGAGAAAAAAGTTCGCTACAAGAGGAAGAAAGTGTGAGAGCAATATAAACAAAAAAATGATTCACAAGTGTAGACCTATTTTGCTTTATTTTATATCTATGATATTCATACTTGACACTTGTTACTCCTCATATTGGCCATTTTTTCACATCATTTTTCGACGTACAAGAAGAACATACTTCGAAAAGAGTTGAAAAAAACTTTTTTCAGTTTTTTAACGCTCACAAACGCAATTTCCTTCTGTTTATACGATTTCCTTAGAATTTTAAAAGTTTTGGAGCTAAACGAATCTCTAACCTCAACACAGCGAAAAATGAAACATAAGAATTAGACAAAATCTGCATAAAACTTTGTTTTATACTCAGTTCGAGCATAGAAATTCGATTTTTCACGATTTACTGTAATTTTCTGCTACTTTTTGCGGTTATTCCGCTATTTTTTTGCAAATTTATTGAAATTCTGAGGGTGCATGGGTCAAACGGACGTCGAATGAGGATTTAGCACATCAAAATATATAAAAATGAACCTCGACTTATGCTTACAAAAATGTTTTTGAATGATTTAAAAGCTGAAAATATGATTTCTTGCGATTTTCGGCTATTTTCTGCAGTTTTTTGCGATTTACTCGAAATTTTGAAGGTGTACGGGTGAAATGGACCTTGAATTCGGATTCAACGTCAATATACACATTGTTAAGTGGATCTGGTCAAAAGTACAGTCCACTTTTTTTTTGTGCTGGTGTTATTTGTCTAAGAGAAACTTGATCTTGTGTCTGGGAATCAGTATTGCCACAGGAAAAGGTTCAAGATAACGAGGATCAACAAATAGTAGGTTTTGGAATCTGGACGAGCAAGTGGTGGAGGAGTCGAGATCTAAGCTCAACGTACTTGTAAGCAATAGCGGAAATAAAATAGTTAGAGGAGTTTAAATGTAAAGTCTATTCTTTATTAGCAAATGAATAATCTTATTATTAATAGCATAGATTGGGTCAAGAATGGTAGATGCGCTCGACATAACCCTTTCCGATCATATCTCTGTACATCGACCGAGCTACATGCATTATATATACTAAACTGCGCCGTCTTTCAAACTAATCTTTTCCAAAATTGGTGACTTGAATAATTATTTTCTCAAAAACTGTCTATTTTCAGGTCTTGCGCTTATGGGAACTTTCGTTGAGAAAGAAACAAACTATAACATATTAAAGTTTCATACTATTCCATTTGGAACCACAATCCTATTGGGTTGGTGCAGGGTCCTTTAGGGACACATTTAAAAGATCTTTTAGTAAAGCTCAATAGTTATAAAAAATAAAAATTATCAACACAATACTTGAAAGTGTAACAAAATTATGTTCTATGGATAGTCCACAAGGTTCGGGAAAAACATTATGGTACAAATCATTAATTTGTTATTTTTTGTTAATGAACAAAAAAGTTCATTCTGTGGCTTGGACTAAAATAGCTTCGATTTTGTTACCCAATAGAAACACAAGTCATAAAACATTTTAATTACCATCAAATGTGACAAATATTATAAGGTTTTTTTTTAGAAAACAAATATAATAAAATAACTTGAATTAAATGTAGTTAATTCGGATGAATCTGCAATGATGCCTTAAAAAGCTTCAAAAATTGTCGACAAACATTAAAAGACATAAGTAATAATGGCTTGACGTTTGGAGGTTAATTATTTATTTTACCATGTGATTTTGGGCAAGTTCTTCTGATGGTCAAGAATATGTAATAAAACCTCTGTAATTAAGGACTCTGTAAAATACTCATTTTGATGGAAGAATTAAAAAATTAAAAAATAACACGCGTTGCATTATTAGAAGACTTTGCTTCGTTGTTCAATCGACAGGATTTGAAAGGGAACAATAAAATTATTTAATATTCCTGTGAAATAGATAATTGATAAAATTTTTAAAAAAGTTTATGAAGATCAAGATGGATTGAATGATGACCTTAACAATATAATTTTAATAACTTACAATGAATTATCTTACACCTTGAACAAAAAAATTTTAGGTTTATTAGAGGAATTTAACTTACGCATTGCAGAATAAACTATGCAAAATATAAAAGTAGTGGTCGCAAAGATGATCATAATTTAGATATTAATTTTCTAATCAAAACTCTCACTTGTATACATAAAGGCTTACCACTTCATGTTTTTAATATAAAAGTAGGCGCAATTATTATTTTAATAAGAAAATTAAGTATATTTAATAGTTTTTTCAATAGAACTAGACTTTGCATAACTAAATTTCTTAAATTTACCATAGAAGCAGAAATAATAATTTGAGGAAAATCAGGCAAGACAGTCTTCATACCCAGAATTACATTGAATACGGGTTATCATTTATTTTTACCGTTAATATTGTACAAAAAACAATTCCCTTTGGTTCTAGCTTTTTCTATGACAAGAAGTAAATCACAGGGAAGTTACAAACAACTTTTATACTAATGGTATTGATTTTCACATACAATTAAATGAAATATCTCTTTTTCTTTTTCACGTTACTCTTTCAAGAGTATTTTTAAGTGTTTCTATTACAAGTCCTACTTACGTATGAAGTATATCATTATTCACAAAAGTAATAAGAAAATTGTTAACACTAACTAAGGCTTCTAGGCATAACACAAATACATATTATGTGAGTGAAGTGATTACTTAAATAATAATTTTATTATGTATTGTTTGGTTGTTTGGTATTTTTATCATGAATTCATAAATAATGATTGATAATTCAATTTTAACAACTACCATAAAGGGTATCGAAAGGGGACCTGAGAAGGGCCACTCAAAATGTGAGAAAACCCTAGAGAGGTAAGGGGGGTCCTTATTTTTGTAGAATATTTTGTATTAGGTTGATTTAGCAGAATAGTTTTGAGTTTTGTTTGAGGTTGGTTAAAGCAAATATTTGAAATTTTGAGGAGTGGCAAAGGAGAGGAGCTACGGTGGGTTATATGACTAAAGTTAGTCTTACAACTATTATATACATACACTAGTGGGGATTCGTCCGCTAGCGATACCCACGTGCTAACCTCTAAATTTTCAAATATAATAATTTGCCTTTTAAAGTAAAAAAAAAGATTTTTGTAAAATTGTTTAAGAGTGAAAACAGAAGCAGTGAATATTTAAGAAACACATTATTTAGAAATAAGTTTCGTCTGGTTTATAGTATTAAAAATATCCAAGCATAAGTTAAAAATTGTCTTATGATATAGTAAGAAACATTTTCATAATAATTTTATGCTGCTTATTTTTTCTAAGAATTATAATTATACTGTACTATTATACGTATAAGTTATTTTTACGTATACCGTGTAGTTTTATTAAATATCTTCAGTTAAAAAAAAAGTATTTTAGAATTGTGAGGGGTTATCTATTGGGTTATCTTATTGGGTTATCTATTTATTCTAGAAAATATGGAAAATGTAAGTGATTACTGTTATTAGATTTATAATAAAAGGCTGATCTCTCCCGGAATCTCTTCTATTGCAGGTAGCTTCGATTTTACTTCTACGCCACCTAGCAGATTCTACCGACCTAAAGTGAAAAACTAGTGCATTTTTGCAAAACTTTGAGCTTGTTTATTGCTTTTGTTATTAATTTTTTCAAGTTAAAAACTATACTAAAACAGTCTAGAAAAGGTCAAGAATCAGTATGAAAAATTTCAGCCAGATAAGTTGAGTATTTTTGTGGTTAGTGATTACAACGGTCTTAGAGAATTTTTGCTTTATATATTAGTAAGATTAAAGGTTTTTTCCACACCATATACGCTCAGGAACAATAAAAATTTCTTAAGAATGTTATCATTCAACATCGACTATGTGCTGATGTGCTTATGGCACGTTAATGAAGCGTACTACGAATTTTTAATTATCAAAGTTACTCCATTTGAGTAATTACGGAAGTGGCTTAGCCAATGTAAAGTATCATTGAAAACAATAACCACTCGCCTAGCAGTCAACAGTTAAAACTCCCTTGCAGAGCTGTTTTGCAGGTAGTTCTTATAAGAAGCATAAAAATAATTCTATTTAACTTATTAACAATTTTAATTGCAATATGACACATACAGAGTTGCAATTGAACTTCTGTCAAAATTTAGGATTGATTGGTTCAGTAGTTTTTTAAATTTTTGCGAACATACAAACAAACGCTGTCTGTTTCTATAATCAAAAGATTATATTAGGAAATATTATTATTATTATTGTTATTACTATTATTATTATTACTATTATTATTATTACTATTATTATTGTATTTTATTATGTCACATACTCATATTTAATTCTATTTAATACGTGTAATACCTCCTTATTTATTGTAACTTCTTAATCAATATTTTTCAACTTCAGTTAATTTTACGTTTAATTTTCATAAATATCCCTAGTTAAGTTTTGCACCTTAATACGGATACGCGTAATTGTCCGTAAGAAAAAATATTTTAACAATAGAATGTTATTTTTTTTTATTATTATTTGTATTAAAAAATAACCATTTTACCAGATATATTAAGAATAACACTACAACTTAAATGTAAGTACCATTGTCTAGATATGTTGCAGTATTATTAGCAAGATAACATATTTTAATCGATAATGAAACCTTATCATTAGAAATAATATAATAATATCACAATTTATCATTAATTTTATAGGCAAGTAAACATACTTTACCTATACTTACGCATCTTAACTTTTTAATTTTATTAAATATGTTTATATATTAAGCTTTAAACACTTGTGTTTTGCCCTTTAATTTCAGATGATGTTAGGGAGGATAGGCAAATGAAGCGCGCTGATGGGTGGAGCTCTTCTGAAGTACAAATATACGAGTATTATTACTTATGCGGATACTCTACATACAAAAAGATTATTATTGAAGACTTTTACTGACTTTTTCTGACTGCCTGCATAAGTTTTCAGTAGTACAAGTATGTATCTCGAAAGCACGTAGAGTCTGCATGAGTCAGTTGAAAGATATATACTTGTAAGATTAAAAGCGTTTGCAGATGGTTAGCATAAGTCAGTAAAAGTCTGCATGACTAATTTTTGTTCATGTAAAGTGTCAGCATAAGTTGGAGTACTCATATTTCTTATGAACATAAATAGGAAATTATGCTGACAGTTAGTATAATTTTTTCCTGTTTTTAATATGTATTCTGGAAGAATCGAACGTCTGCATATGTCCTATCCTATGTAAATACATCTTCCTACATAATATAGCCGTAAGAGTTAGAGCAAGGTTCGGCTCCCCCCCACCTCTCCCCCGCTCCTCCCCCCAGTTTCCCCCCCCCCCTCAAATAAGGTAGTTTTTCTTTCGTTTTCTTGCATTTTTCGAGTAATCCTACTTTTTGATAGCTCCCCTCCGCTCCCCTCCAGCTCCCCCCATACTCCCCCATACATGATGTGATTGAATTTGTAAAGCCTCATATATGAACTGTTACAAATGACCTAATTTTCACATTTAATTTTATTTGACCAGAACAAAAAATTTTGATACAATTAACCTACTTATACTGTTAATTTTAATTAAATACTCTAAAATGTCTTTATAGGTGCTCTGATCTTACATAACCTTTCCCACAATTTTGACGAATATTTTTTTGAGCGTTTTTTTCATGACTTTTCAAATGTCTCTGTGACTGATAATTTCTTTTGTAACATTCCCCTTATTTAATACACTTCAAATTTTTCTCAATGGTTTGGAATTCCTTTGTGTGACGCAGATAGTTTTTCTTCCCTAATATTATAATGCTACATAGATCACATACAAAAACTTTTTTTGTGAATTTTTTCGTGCGATGATAGACACTCTTGATTTAAAGATTTTGAGTGACATTTGTCAGAATAATAAGATTTTGCATCCATAATAGTGTATCTGAAAACATATTACAGAGAACGGATTGTTTATGATTTCATAAATCTGGGTACTAAACAGAACTGAATTTTGCTTTTTTGATGAAAGAAAAAATTTGCAGGAAAGTTTAAAAAAGTAATAAACTATGGAATAGTTTTTTTGTTACTCTAAAATTTCATGCCAAACAATATTTTCGATTTCAAATTTGTTTTCTGATTCAATTTCGATAGAAACTTTTTTAAGGTGTCTACATCTAGACAATGCAACATATAATTGCCCGTGAGGAAATAATGGTTTTCTAAGGTATAATTCTAAGGCATCAAAACTTTGACCTTGAGATTTATTGATAGTCATAGAATAGGCTAAGGTAAATGAAAATTGTTTTCTGTACGATATAAATGGTAGCGAAGAAGAATTGCTTGCATTTAGTGTTATTCTTGGAATAACGACTTAATTTCCTTTTTTTTTACCAGTGATTATTTCAGCTTCAATGTTGTATTTGAATAATTTTGTAATTCGTAATCTTGTACCATTGAAAAGTCCTTAAGATACGTTTAAGTTTCGTATTTACTTAACAATAGCGTTAAGTTTTAAATTCAATTCGTGTGGAAAAAGACCTTCTTTAATACTATTTAAATATTCTGTAGGGAAATAAATATAAATATTATAATCTGATTTATTTTTCCCTTTGTAAGTTGCTTAATCAATACTTTAAAACGTTGCTAATTTTGCTACCATATTATTTAAAATTTTTTTATTAAAAAAATGTGTGCATTCATTGTGAGATGTTAATATAGCTTTACTAATAAAAAAGTCATTATCATTATTAAAAACTTTAGAACATATATCATTTGTTTTCCATGTCTGAAGAATTCTTAAAGTTTTAATTCTGCCTCCTCCTATATCCAGTATCAATTAAGAAAATTTTTATTAATCGGAAGTATATTATTTTTTAAATAAAAAATACTAAATAAAGGCCAAAAATTGGAAAATTTTATGGTTTCTTGAACAATAGTAATTTTGCTTCCGTTTCTTACCACTGGGAGAATTTGACGAAAGTCTCCACCTAAAATTATTATTTTGTTTCTGAAAGGTTTATTACTACTAGATTAATCTTTTAAGGTCCTATCGACGATGTCTAACGCTTTTTTTGGTATCATAGAAGCTTCTTTCCAAATAGTTACTTATACATTACGTAATTTTTGTTCATTTGGCTCAAACCGGAAGAACGCACTTTTTATTGTGTGTAAGTCTAAAGGAAGTCTGAACGTTCTGTGAGTAGTCATTTTCTTTGGAAGCAGAATAAAAGCACTACCTGTCCAAGCCATTGTAAGAATTTTTTTATCAATTAATATGAAATGATAAATTAATGTTTTATGTAAAAAAGTTTTTCCAGATCCACCAGGACTATCGAAAAATTCTTATTTCAAATTTTATTATTTCTTGAAAAATAGGAGTAAGAGTATTTATTTTCTTACGAAGATCTATCTCTGAATTTAAATTTAGACTTCAAGTTCTATGTAGATGTAAAAAAAAAAATTTTTTTTCGTTGCAATTTGAGAGTCTAATTTACTGTCACACTTTATTAAGACATTTTGTAACTTTTTAAAACGAATTTAACAAAGTAAAAGTAAACGAAGAAAATAATACTAATAAGCCAAAACTTCAGTTATAAAAAATTAAAAGAAAAATAACAATCAACTAACGATGCTGTTAAAAAAAATCAATTTGTGATTCTGACAATATCGTAACTTTTTAATTTTCGATGATATTTAAAATCTTTTAATATGTTTTCGTTTCGAATGTATAAAAATTAGGCATTAGTCAAGGAAAATAAAAAATGATTGTTAAAAATTTACGTCATCAATTATGATCAATATTCATTTACTACATATATAAATTTTAAGAAACAATTAAGACAATTCGTGTTTTTTTCCATACTTTGTAAATCTATATTTGCAATTACGGGGGTTGGTGAGCAGAGCGCGCAGGGGGCAACAATAGTTGTAAGAATTTAAAACGAGTTCTTTAAAATATCTATTAAGGCGAACAGGATAGACAGCTCATTTAAAAAAGGGGGCCACTAGAAGGAATAATGAAGCTCACCAAAAAAAAACTTGGGGTCACATCTCTCTTTCTAACAGTAATCATTCCCCAACGTAGAACATGTATTTCCAAGTATTTTTGAAAAATGCCGTTGTCTTCAAAATTCTGTCAAATATACTTCAACATATTTTTTTTCATACTAATAATTATTTTTATTTTTATTTTAAGCTTTATAAAATCTTAATGCTAAGCTTATTTAAAAAAAAATGAGACTTATAACATAACAACGGGGGAAGGGGTTAGCGCGGAGCGTGCAGGGGGTGGAGCCCTCCTAGTGTATATATATACATACTAGCAGCCCCCCGTCTCGGCTTCACCCGAGACTTACTAAATAAAACACCGTAGTGTGTTGACATGTAATGTAAAATGTTTTCAGTCAGAAATTTGACACATATTCCTGACACACATCAGAACAAAAGTCTTCTTATTAAAAACATATTTTTTTGGAATCCATATAGTTTATTTGGTCAAATAATAAGGTGTAAGAATTCAAAAAAATAATTAGGCTGAAAAGTACCGTGCGTTCTTTATGCTATAAAATAATTGGTGGCCATGGGAAGCCGTTGATTTACAGTTTTTCCCGTGTAATTCACGAAAAAGGCTATTTTTTAAAGCTGTTAAGATTTTAAACTCCCAAAAAATTTATATTAAAAGAAAAAATTTTTTTCTCATATCTTACAACTTTTTTACCAGAGCAACAAAGTCCTAGACCTGAAACCCTACATTTTTATTGCCACAAAAACACAAATACATTATTTACTTATTTAAAAATCTGAAGTAGGATCTTTAAAGATTTCAGAGATTGCTGTGAGGGTACAATAAAAAACTGATCTCTCACGTAATGAATTCTTTATTCGTCGATTTTGACGCTGTTGTTCCAATCTCGATAAATTTTCTGCGTCAGTTTCTTGACGCCTAAGTAAAATTGTATTTATTAGATACATTTAAAGTTTTTCTTCCAATTCACCCTCTTGCGACTTTTGTGACCCCTAAAGGCTATTTTCTGTCAATTTTGTTGAGTTCTAATACATTTGTTGGCAAGATAGTTCGACGTCCGATTGCCCTAAAAAAGACCATTGAGCTTCTTAAGTTAACTCTTTCTTGACAAAAGTTTACAGACATTGTGACTGCCTGGATACCTCAGGGTGATCTTCTCTGGCCTGCTGTTGAAAACCCAGACTGATCGGGAGAAAAATTACAAAGTCCGAAGCTTTGGAGCTAGTTGTAGTGCTCTTTCCCAACGGCTCCCGGTATAACGTTGAAGACATTGGTGTCTAAAGCACCTTTTTTATTTACAGATTAAGTTGTTTTGTTGATCTTAGATGGGGAGATTGGTTAGTGATACTTGTCCAGTGGAGGCTGTCCCGTTGGCTCAAGTTTTTTTTTCTTTACAGCTGTTATAGGTTTGCCCAGCGCAGACCTTGAAGAGGATCAGTGATTCCTGGTTGAATGCTTAGAGTCGAGAAAGTCATATAGGGTCGTCGGTCACCGTGTTTTCCAGCCTTGCGAAGAACAACTCTGCAGGTGACGTCTGCTAGTGAATGGCTGACTTGATTTAATAGTGCCCGTCTTTAGTTAATATAGTCTTTTAGTCGACGAATCGCTTCCGGAAATGGTAGTAAAAATGTATTTGTTGGCAAGGTAGTTTACACTTATGTGGCCCCTGAAAAAACCGATGAAATTGATGGTTAAGTAGGGAACGTAAATACTTATAATCGCCCTAAAAATCGCCAGTGGTAAGACTTCTAGGCTATTCCTTATTATTATTCCTGATGATGAAGAGCTGGCTATGGGTAGCTTGATTCTTACTCTGGGAGTCTCGATGTACGGAGACTGTGATGGAGGGAGATACGCCGCTGACCAAAGAATATCTCGTCTTCAGTCTTCGAGTCGTTCTCCGAATAACTAACCGCTCATCGTTAGACGGAAACATGTGGGTAAGCGCGCATTGGGGACGCGACGACCAAGAAGGTAGCCGTTGTGGCTGCCCATGCTCCTCAGAGCTCAGAGCTGTTTTCTACCCTTGCTTACATTTGTAGCCACAAATTCTCTAACTGCACCAGGTGGGATGGTGGAACTCTCTTACAACTCTGATGAGTTTGAGCAGATTGTGCTCTGGCTAGATATGTCTCCTGGTATTGTGGCAGAGACGGCATCGGTTGGAATTAATTTTTTTTTTTTAATTGCACTTGTCGAGATTCAGGGTGAATGGACACCTAGGTCCCTTTCCCCTTAGAAAAGAGTGTCGTCCGTAACCGGGATACCCAGCTGCAAGACTATTATCAACATTTTCTATACAGCTTGTTGAATTGCCGAAGTTCGACTACAACACTATGGAGACGCTCCAGCCTATTATAACCACACTTATTTAATTAATATGCAGGTAGCTTCGATTTTATGTCGACGCCACCTAGCAAATTTTACTGAACTAATGTGTAAAGCTGGCGTATTTTTAAAAAATTTTAAGCTAATTTATTGCTATTGTTATTAAATTTTTTAAGATAAAAACTATACTAAATCCATCTAGGAAGTATCATGAATCAGTGTGCAAAATTTTAACAAAATCGGTTTAGTAGTTTTCGCGGTTAGCGATTACAACGGTTAGCGCTTCATATATGAGTAAGATATATATATGTATGATTCCCTATGGTACGTAGTGATGATTTTGGGTCATTTCACAAATCCCCCCTACAGCCCTTCCACAGACCCCCCACAAATAAGCCAAAATTCGACCGTTTTATTACTAACTTAACATTTTTCAACGTTTTTCTTAGACCCTCCACAGCCCCCGTACGGACCCCCACAGCCCCCCACACCATTTTTCTTACATCATGTCATGTATACTTGTTAAATGATAAAATATTAATAAGTGACTTTCAATGTATTACCATAAATATTTCCGATTTATGTATAAAATTTATCAAGTAAAGGCAATAAATTATGTAAAAATATTTTACCAAACAATATTTTCTATCGTCCTTTTTTTTTTGCCGTTGTACTTAAATAAATAAATTATTTTTATTTTTGCATCTTCATAAAGCCACATATAATTGACCATGAGAAAATAAGGGTTTTTTTTAAGTACAAACCTACATTATAAAAACTTTGACCTAGAAGTTCGTTGATGGTCATGACAAATGCCACAACGATTGGAAATTTTTAACGATACAAAATAAACGGTAATGTTAAGGAGTTTTCTGTGTCTAAAGTTATCCTTAAAGTGAAGACTCTATTTCCAATTTTTCTTCAGTTATTATTTTTCCTTCTATAATATACTGTAATAACTTTGTGATTCGTAAGCGTGTTCCATTACAGAGTCCATCTAATGTACTTAAATTTCTCGGTTACATCACTGTGGTATTAATTTTTAGATTTAGTTTGTGAAGTGGTTATACTTGACAAATATTGTTTAACATTTCCACCGGAAAATTTAAATAAATACTATCGTCTGACTTTTTAACCCCTTTATGAGTTGCGTTATCTTTACTAGAGTAAGTTGTCATTTTTCCAGTTGATTTTTTAAGAATTTTATTATTCAAATAAGAAGTGTTCTTGTTATGCGATGTAAGTATAACACTTTTCATCGAACAATTGTAGATATTCGAAAATATTTGAGAAGATTCATCATTTGAGATCCAATTTTTAGGAATGTTAAAAGTTTTTATTTCCCCTTTCCCAATTTTTAATAACAATTTTGAAAATTCTTTATCGTTAGAACGAATATTGATTTCTAATTTTAAAATTTGGATTCAGTTTTATGAACATTAGGATTGAATAGTTCGTTTAAGTATAATTTTTCTATTACCGTTTTTTATTACTGGGAGAATCTGACAGAAATCACCTCCTAAAATAATTAACTTATTTCTAAAATATTTTTCAGTGTTACATAAGTCTCTTTACGTTCTGTCTAAAATTTTTAATGCTTTTTTTTAAATCATTAAAGCCTCTTTCCAAATAATTAAATCAATTTCTCTTAATTTTTTTTTTATCTGACTTGAATTCTTAAAATGCACTTTATATTATTAAGATCCAAAGAAAGTCTTAAAGTTTTATGACTGGTCATCACTTTTGGAACTTAAAATTGATTATATGCCAGTCAATGCCATAGACATGATTTTGTTATTAAGAAAAAAAAAAAAATTAAATTAACGTTTCATATAAATAAGTTTTTTCTGACCCTCCAGAAACATTTATAAAGACAATTTTATTTTTTCGTCCGCAAATTATATGAAATACATTTTTCTGGTCATTATTTAAACTTTTATACATCGAGTTAAATATTTTTTAACTAAAACGTATTTTATGATCTACATCTTCTTTTTTACTCTCCATTTTTCTTTGGTGTAGGTAAATTTTAGCATCCACATAATTTATCCACTGTTTCTAAAATTAGGTTAATATGTAAAAGATCTAAATTATTTTTATTATTAGGAAAACCCATCGTAAAAAGTTCTTTGTATTTGTTCCATATTTTATCACTTTAAACGTTTTCTGAAATTATAAACCAATCAAAAAATTGTTTTAATTCATATGGAAACATAACAGCAATTGCTTCTTTAAAAATATTATTGATTTTTTCATCATTGTCTATTCAGCCCATTGCAATTGTAGTATCTTTAAAAGTTTTATAAATTATTCTTTTATATGTTCTTATGTCTTCGGACGATGTCGAACCAGTTACTTTATTTAATACAAGTTTTAAAAAAAATCTTTCATGATTACTTAGTAATACAATGTTTAATCGACCATTGCAATATTTTTTAATACATTTTTCCTTCGAGATTAATTTTCAGTTCAAGATTACTATTTGAATTTCCATAAGTTTGAATATCGTTGTTCGAGAAATTAATTATAACGTCAACATGTAATAAATCTGAGAAGCTGTTAATTCCAATACTTGTACCATAGGTCCCATTTTTTGACATTATGTTAATATATTTATCACTACTTTTTACATTTTGATATTGATCGTTTCCTTCTATAAATTCATAGTAATTTTGCTATTTTTTACAACATTATTGATTACTAAGGAACAAGCTCTCATGTAGAAATCTTCGTCACTCTACAGAAAATGAGAAAAATTTCTGAATAACCAATTGCCGTCCCTTTTTACGCTAACTTTTGTATTTTTTATTTTAAAAAGTTTTAAGAATATTTAGTTTGATTTTAAATTAAATTTAAATAGTACAAAATACAAACGTTTTTCTTAATTTACGGTGTGGAATACTGTAAAGAAATTATTTTCATATTTGTCATTGAATCTGAAAATGAAGAGTTTTTTGTAACCTTTTTTATCAATTGATAAAATATAGAATTCATAATAGTAACAAGAATAATATTAAGTATATGTTATATGAAATTCAAATAATATATATGTGATTAAGGTAATTGAATATTCAGTGTTTAGAATGTTATCAATAAAAAAATAATGTATATTTTTTTTCTCTTAACATAACGGAGAGTTCTGAAAAAAACTCTCAACTTACAACAAAAGTAACTTTTTGGTGGCATAGAAATTTACTGATTAATAATGTATATGGCTCATGCTCAACGATGTAGATCAAAAACTTTTCTTCCTCACGAAATTCTGGGCATCAACCTCTCCTGACTAACAGTTGTAGTTTAAAGACTCTCCTTTTCAGTTAGAGCAGTAGGGGGTTGGCGCGCAGAGCGTGTGGGGGGGCGAAGCCCCACTAATATGTATATATATATATATATATATATATATATATATATATATATATATATATATATATATATATATATATATATATATATATATATATATATATATATATATATATATATATATACTAGTTCGAGGTTACACCTCCTTACGCGCTCTGCGCGCCAACCCCCCTAACTTTTAAATCGGTTAAATACTTTCCTCTCATAAATAAATCATATCGTGGAGCTTAGGAATAGCAGAAAGTGGCTAGGGATGGCTGAAGCTAATGAACTTGGTAAAAACAAAGTGAAAATAAAGAAATTTTTTTTTTAAAATAAAGAAACTACTAAACCGTTTTTGTTGAAATTTTGCACACTGATTCATGATACTTCCTAGATGGTTTTAGTATAGTTTTTATCTTAAAAAATTTAATAATAATAGCAATAAATGAGCTCAAAGTTTTGCAAAAATATGCCAGCTTTTCACTTTAGTTCAGTAAAATCCGCTAGGTGGCGTCGACATAAAATCGAAGCTACTTGCAACACAATTAAATAAGTGTGGTTATAATAGGCTGGAGCATCTCCATAGTGTTGTAGTCGAGCTTCGGCAATTCAACGAGCTGTGTAGAAAATGCTGATAATAGTCTTGCAGCTGGGTATCCCGGTTACGGACGACACTCTTTTCTAAGGGGAAAGGGACCTAGATGTCCACTCACCCTGAATCTCGACAAGTGCAATTAAAAAAAAAAAATTAATTCTAACCGATGCCGTCTCTGCCACAATACCAGGAGACATATCTAGCCAGAGCACAATCTGCTCAAACTCATCAGAGTTGTAAGAGAGTTCCACCATCCCACCTGGTGCAGTTAGAGAATTTGTGGCTACAAATGTAAGCAAGGGTAGAAAACAGCTCTGAGCTCTGAGGAGCATGGGCAGCCACAACGGCTACCTTCTTGGTCGTCGCGTCCCCAATGCGCGCTTACCCACATGTTTCCGTCTAACGATGAGCGGTTGGTTATCCGGGGAACGACCCGAGACGAGATATTCTTTGGTCAGCAGCGTACCTCCTTTTATCACAGTCTCCGTACATTGAGACTCCCAGGGTAAGAATCAAGCAACCCGTAGCCAGCTCTTTATGATCAGGAATAAGAATAGCCTGGAAGTTTCACCACTGGCGATTTTTAGGGCGATTATAAGTATTTACGTTCCCTACTTAACCATCAATTTCATCGGTTTTTTTCAGGGGCCACCTAAGTGTAAACTACCTTGCCAACAAATACATTTTTACTACCATTTTCGGAAGCGATTCGTCGACTCAAAGACTATATTAACTAAAGACGGGCACTATTAAATCAAGTCAGCCATTCACTAGCAGACGTCACCTGCGGAGTTGTTCTTCGCAAGGCTGGAAAACTCGGTGACCGACGACCCTATGTTACTCTGAAATCTTTAAAGATCCTACTTCAGATTTTTTAATGAGTAGAAAATGTATTTGTGTTTTTGTGGCAATGAAAATGTAGGGTTTAAGGTCCAGGACTTTGTTGCTCTGGTAATTAAGTTGTGAAATATGAGGAAAAAAATTTTTTTTTAATATAAATTTTTTGGGAGTTTAAAATCTTAACAGCTTTTAAAAATAGCCGTTTTCGTGAATTACACGGGAGAAATTGTAAATCAACGGTTTCTTATGGCCACCGATTATTTTAGGGCATAAGGTACACACGGTACTTTTCAGCATAATAATTTTTTTGAATTTTTACACCTTATTATTTAACCAAATAAACTATATGGATCCCGAAAAATATGTTTTTAATAAGAAGATTTTTGTTCTGAGATGTATCAGGAATATGTGTAAAATTTCTAACTGAAATTGTCTCTCATTACATGTCAACACACTACGGTGTTTCATTTAGTAAGTCTCGGGCGAAGCCGAGACGGGGGGCTGCTAGTATAAAAATATATCAAAGATACGTCAAATTATTTTGAAAAATTCAATCTATTGTTTAAAATAATAAAACTTGTAAACCTTTTACTAAAATCCAATATTCTGTTCATGTTAATTAATGATATTAAACATCTTTTGACTTACAGTTTTGCAAATGTTTCTGCAATGTCTTAATAATGAATCTTTTCTTGAAAACTTTTTGCCACATTCTGAACATTCTATATTATCATTACACTGATAAATCATTTCATGTCGTCGTAAATGTGTTTGTCCTTTAAACTTTTTTCTACAGATAATACACTGTACTATTTTACCATTTTTATGTTCCAATGCATGACTCAAATAATGATTTTTTGATTTTATGATTCGTTTATTTGGACGTCCTTGTACCGCTGGAAGGCGAGATCCGCCTCGTGATTCCAAGCAAATGGGACTTTTGTACTTTTGGGCGGAAGGTTCTTCAGCAGGTCGTTGAGTGGGACCATGGCGTGGGCTACTCCAGGGATGCATCGCCTGTAGAAGTTCACCATACCCAGGAATCGTTGAAGCTCAGATGAGTTTTTCGGTCTCGAGCAGTCCTGGATGTCCTGGACCTTGTGCGCTGGGGGGTGGACACCCTCAGAGGAAACAGTGTACTTCAGGTAGTCCACTTCGAGTGGGCCAAGTACGCACTTCTGTGGGTTTATGCGCAGCTTTGCCTTGCGCAGGACGCTGAAGAGCTAGTGTAGGTATATGTAATAGCTGGTGTAGCTTGAAAGTGCTGCTCGTGATTCTCGGAAGCGACGAAGATTTCATCGAGATAGCACCTGGTGAACGGCAGGTCACGTAGAACATGGTCTATGGTCCGTTGGAACGATTGGGCGGCGTTTCGTTGACCCATAAAGGACCTTGTGAACTCGTAGAGTCCAAACGGAGTAGTTATTGCTGTCTTTGGGATGTCCTTCTCGGTAATGGAAATTTGGTAAAAGGCTTTCCTCAAGTCTATAACCGAGAAAACCTTGCCAGTCGCCTCCTGGAGCAGATCGTCGATGATCGGCAGGGGGTAGTGGTCCAGGGTAGTACAGGCGTTAAGGCGCCGGTAGTCCTCTGTGACTCTCCAGCCTCCACCGGACTTCTCCACGAGGTGAAGAGGGCTTGCCCACTGGCTAGATGATGGCCGGACGATACCTTGGTCGAGGAGTCGCCCAATCTCCTGCTTGGCTGCCTGTAGACGTGGTCCGAGCAGGCTTAGAGGTCCGAGATCCAGTGGTATGGATAGTGTGGTGCACTGGTAGGTCTGGGAGCGCTGTGGTGGTAGCCTCTGGAGAGCAGAGATCCGCGTATTCTACGAGGAGATCTGCGTAGCGTTGACCCAGCTCTCCCGGGGGCGTGCGCTCTGGTGTCGTGACGACCGATAAGCTAAAGATGGCTGCTGGCGCTAAAGATCCGAGCGTCGAAAGGTTAGTTGTAGGGTCAATAAAACGCTCACCCTTGACGTCCACGAGGTAGCCGAAATGGTTGAGGAAATCCGCGCCGATGATGGCGACGTGAGTGTCAGCGACGATGAAATTCCACGTCACTGCCCGTTGGAGACCCAATTCAATGGTGAGGATGTGGGTGCAAAGGTAGCTATCGGTTTGGAGTTAGCGGCGCTGAGCGTCAAAGGTTGCGGCTCTAGCTTTCGGTTCTTGACGAGGTACTTGGGTAACAACGAGACAATAGAGCCTAAGTCCACCAAGAAGTGCACTCGACACTCCGGGTCGTAAAAGTGTAGGCGGTTTTCCGAGAGACCTTAGTGGCCCGCCTCCGATAATTGGGACGGAGGGGGCCTTATTGGTTTTCCGGCCTGGGCGAGGTGTAGGTGCAGGGCGCGCGGCAGTTCCTGGCAGCTGCTCCGAACTCCTGGTGGAAATAGTAGTACCAGTCTGGGTTGGCTGCAGGGTTGGATGCTCGGCCCCGGAAGCGTGACCTAGACTGGCTACGGCTGCGTGACCGTTGCCTATCTAAAAGCATCTCGTTGAGGAGCTTCCGCATCTCAGCAACCTCTTGTGCCAAGCTGGATCCGGCAGCGGCGACGGGTGGTGCTGGTGGTACTGGTAGTGAGATTACGGCGTTTACGGCTGGGACTGCGCTTATGAGTTCGTCTGCCATGGCGCTGAGCTCGTCCAAGGTAGCCGTCTTCATGATCCGGAGGATGGCGTTAATCTGTGAAGGGAGAAGGTCAAGCCACCTGATTTTGAGGATCTTGTCCGTGACCTTGCCAGCCGCGAGGCTCTTCATTTGGCGCAGGAGTTGGGATGGCTTAGCATCTGCCAGCTGTAGCTGCCCGAAGAGCTTCCGCAGTAGAGCATCCGCAGAGTCTTGAAAGCGGGACAGGATCGCTGCCTTGACTGCCTTGAAACGCTCTGTAGCTGGGGGGTTGGCGATGATGCCCGAGAACTCGGACACCACTGCTCAGCTGAGGGCGCCGACGAGTGCGATATATCGCTGACTGTCGTTGGTGACGGCAGAGGCCTCGAGGATGATCTCCACCTGGGCAACTTATGCTGCGGGAGCCTCGACCCAGAAGCAAGGAATCTTTGAGTCGGACATGGTGTTCGTGCGCTGCTGCTGTTGTTGGGCCGACGGCTGCTGCTGCTGTTGTTTGACGGCGGCGAGGGCCGACTGTAGTTGGCCTTCCTTTTGCCACTCCAAGCGACGCTGGTAGCGCTCGTCGCGTGGTGTCACTTCGTCGTCCGTGTCTGCCAGCGTTGCGAACGCCGAGGTGCCGGCTAAGTGCGTGTCGCCTAGCAGGTCAGGGAGCGTTGGTGCGAGGGAGATGGTGCGATAGCACGTGGGTGGCTGTCCAGGCGTGCCCCGGCCCGTATGGCTTGGCGCGTAAAAATTCACTTACACTCACGCACCGAATAGTATTTAGAAGGTTGTGGGCTGGGCAAGCTAAGGCTCAGCCGCAGCGGCTGCGACAAAAAAATCACTATACAAAAGTTAAGGTACGGCACGGCACTTCGCTGCACTTGAGCGCGTGTGGCGCCAAGTAGCGTGAGGGACGACCTCTTGCTTCTCGTGAACCAAAATGGCCGACCTCGGCGTGCTCGCCTTTGTTGCGTTTGTTGACGTGCAGCACTGTAGTCATGCGTAGCGGTAACGTTAGAGGGGGGGAAATTGCTTTCCTCTTTTTCACAAACTCCCTCGCGAGAACCGCAAAAAAAAAAATTTGTCACTGGGGCGAGAGAGGAAAAGGCCGTGGAGCCGTTGATGGTTGCTCTCTCTCGCTCTCGAAGCACTTTTCTTTCGTCTCTCACACGGCACTGCTTACCTTGACGAAGAATGCTGGCAGGATCGCCACTTTGGGAGTTGATGTCGCGCTGGAGCTCTTCCCGGTGCTCAAGGATACTGGAGGTGCGAAGCAGGGCGTGGAATGAGCGATACACAGTGTGAGACAAACTTATACTTATTTAGTCTCGACTTAGTCGTACAGAGAAAGAGGGCTTGCTGTTCGTAGGCGAGGCGCGTGCTGTTGTCGTTGCTGGTCGAGCGTCGTCTCTGTCGTTTGCTCTCTTTTTGGTCGGCACTCTCTTGAGCTGAGGGGAAAGAGGTGGTGCGCGCAGTCAATCCGTCCGCGGGAGAAGCTGTTGCTTCTGCCGAGAAGCTTGATTAGAGCTTTGGCTGGTGGGGTGGGGGGTGCCACACACACACACATACACACACACATTTATAAATTTTATATAATTAAGTCGTTTGTGTATGACATTTGATTTCCTCTCCCACAAAATAAATTAAAATTCCATCTTTTTTTTCCTTATTTCGGCTCAACTTATTTTTTGTCCACCGTCCGCTACACAATTTTTCTTTACCCCCCACCGTCCAACAATATTTTTGTAAAATCTTATCAACACCCCACTAGTCATCATGGACTTTACCACTAACCCACACACATATGCACGTATACAGATTGTTTTGTTTTAAAATTCATTTTTTTACCCTACTACGATAAGATACAAACTTTGAAGATAAACTAATAGATTCATGTATATGTGTTAGAGGACATTATTTGCTATTATCATATATATTGATATTATGATAAATGTATGCAGACGTCGTTTCCGTTATTCTTATTTATATTAATTTTCATTAAGATAACCCACCGCTTTTCACCGACCTCGTACATACTTAAATAATTACATTGAAATAGTAATTTTATACGACTTTCCACATCACTTATTGTTTAATATTTATTGTGCTGTTCGATGTACTCGTAATCATAAGATAGTTTTGTAATAATTTGTAGTTAAGTAATATATGATGCAATAAAAAATGTATGTATATATTTTGTAGAATTTAAAACTGAACTTCTTCGAAAAAAAAGTAATTACAAAGAATTAAATACGACAAAAAAATAAAAAATTTATTAACGATTAAAAATTCCTTGCAATACAATATTTTCAATGTTCGAGTGATTCTTCTTATTATTTTAAATGAACAGATTTTGAGGATATTTACATCTTGATGCCAATACGTACAGTTGACTACGAGAAAACAAAAGTTTTTCGTCGTAAAATCCTCATTTATCAAAACTTTGACCTTGCGATTGATTGATTATCATGGAAAAAGCTGAAACTTATTGATAAATAATAAGCGGTAAGGAAAAGTCATTACCGGTATTTAAAGTGTTTCTTGGTACGAAAACTTTTTACTAGATTTATCATCAGTTAAAATTTTTGTTCCTGAATTGTGTTTAAATAATTTTTTTATACGTTGTCTAGTACAATTACACAAGCCATCGAATATACTCAAGTTTTTTATCAACGTAACAATAGGATCAACTTTTTAACTTAAAACATGTGGTGGTAATCCCTCATGTATATTATTCAAAGCTCGTATTGGAAAATTTATGTTTATATTATCATCAATGCGATGAGTATCTTTATATTTTGCATAATCTATACTGTAATAAGTATGTTCTATCCCCTTAATGAGATTCAAAGTTTTATTATTTAAAATATACAAAAGTTTTCTATGAGTTGTTAGAATTGCTTTGTTAAGGCAGCTATTTATACCATGATAATCAGTTTTTTATAGTTCCACTATTTTTTTTTATTGTTTTCAAAGCTTTTTTAAGAGATCATCAAAGCTTCGTCCTACAGAATTACACTAACTGCCCCTAATTTTTTTCATCAGTTTTGTGTTTAAAAAAAAAATTCAATGCTATTTAAATCTAAATGTTTTATGACTTGTCGTTCGCTTAGGTAATCAAATGAAATAAATTACCTTTAAAGCCATGGATACAACTTATTTCTTTTTTAAGAAAAAATAAAATTTAACGTTTAATACAAAAATGATTTTTGATAACTGCCTGGACGATCAATAAAATATATTAATATATATTATATTATATTTTAATTATATTAAAGTATATTAATTTATTTTATATCATTGTTAATAATTTTACCAACGAACTTTCTTTTGAACACTATTTAGTTTAACAAATAGATCCTCGAAATTTGTTTCTAAATCAATGACAGCTTTATCTTTCTCAATATCATTAGATGTTGTTGTTTTTTTTTGTTCTGGTAATCTATAATCTTCAGATAATTTTTCTTACAGCTTTAATTGCTTAGTGGTTAGCGTGCTAGCTTCCTAGCCGAAGATACTCAAGGGGTCATGGTTTCAAAACCCGTGGAAAATTATCGAGATTTTTTTCTTGGTCTTTTCCGATAGGACGAGTACTTAGGATGCCGAATTTACCAAAATTACTTATCCAATTTTAAAAATAAAAATTCTATTTGTCTGGTGATTTCTGGACCTCCAGGGGCTTCCTTTTCGAAAGAAAGCGAACATTTGACCAGCTTATCAGGTAAAGGTACTGTCCGTTATAAAAATGTCGATACATCGAGTTTGATGGTCTTGTTAAAAAAATCCTTTCATTTAACTTGACAATAGCGGGGGTGTGCTTAAGATAATTACTGCGCCCTGTAAATAGTACCCAGCAGAATAGATGACGGATGCATTGTATGGTTTTACCATTAAATTACCATTTAAAATTTTTTCATTACCGATTTTTATTCTATACATGTAATTATTACATCTATTGTTACTAATTAAATGTGTAAGTTCAATACGTTTACAACAAAATCAAGAAAACTAAATACATGACATAAGATTTTTTACATGAAATAAATATAATTAAATTTTAGTAGGTGGCCAGGGGTCCAGGGGAGTGACTTCAAAATTATGTGGTGTGGCTGAGGGGGTGAGGATTCTAAAAAAATAGGATATTTTTTATTCGGTTGAAATAAGAGAGAAATATTGAGATTTTTACCATATATTAAGGGAAAGCTAAGAGAAAAATTCCAAGTTTCAAGGGGCGTGTAGGGGATGCGAGAGGGATTAGTGACTGAATTTTTTTTTATAACTGGGTAAAATAAGATACATACACATATGTTTGCGTGTGTATCTATATTCATAAATAAATCTACCTGCCCCTAAAGTAAGCTCTGCAAACTGAGAAAGAATTTGTCTTATGTCTCCGTTTCTTGAACTCAATCAATAGTAAGCAAAACCCCTAAATTATTCACACCTCCCTGGCATTTTTCTCACATGAATTTTTTATTTTTCATACCGCCTCCGTGACATTTTTTTTGCCTTCTACTAACCTCCCAATGTCTTTTTGGACTAAAAAAAAAGGAAAATTTTGGAAACTTTAAACTGTTGAAAATGAATTTTCTTGACATGTGCGAAAAAATTATAAATTCAGAAAAAAAGATACCCTTTATGCTTACTTATAGTGTACATAGGAGTGTGCAATTACAAATCTCTAATACATTCTAACAACTCCCTAATACAAGCGAATTATTATTATTATCAAATATTTTTCAAGAGACTTAGTCAGTTATTTGTTATTTAAGAACAGTCGATGGTATAAATTCTCCTTCTCTATTTTTCAACTAATTAATTGATAGTTGATTAGATAAGTATATAATTTTTGTAGTCATTTAAGGCAACTTTTATCCACCCCACCTGTTTAAACTTTGCTTTTATTTTCTTCACTTGAGGTAAATTTAAGGTTACTTTTGCTTTCCCATCCTTAGTCTCCGTAGTACTACTTTTTCCGCAGTCTTACGTTTACAGTATTATGCATAATATTTCTAACAAAACCATTTTCATTTGTAATACAAATATTTCTTATGTGAATATATTTACAAATATTTTACTTTGGGGTCGTGCATATAAAACGTCACACGTTTTCAGCCTTCTTTTAACCCACCCCCCTCCCCCCGTGTCACACGTTGTCACAAGGACTTGACCCCCCCTCTTGGAGATCACATCACACTCTTAGTTACTTGAAATTGTAGGTGAATTTTTAAATATTTCTAATTATTTCGAAAAAATGTTAGTTTATGCATATATATTTATACTATGACAAATACATATATTGATACATCATGTATGTTCATTTACTTGTGATATATCGTAAATTATGATGAATTTTATGTATCTTATAAATTTTAAATCACAGGAAACGTTGAACATTACTTTTTGACATAGAAATCTAGATTTGATTTTTCTCTCAAATCGGAGTCCACGGTGATTGATACAATTTTTTAATGTTTTCAATCAAAGGAAATCCCTCAACGTCATCAGAACCGTCGAACCGTCGGAATCGATATCTTCTTTTTCCAACCATAATGCGTCCTCAGACTCTAATTCATTATTAATAATGCACAAGAACTCTGTTTCGCGTTGCGCAGCGATTCTTTTTGGTCGAAGTTTTACTTCATTGGTTGGCTTCTCTTTTTTGTGCAATGTCATGTGAGTTTTGGCTGACTTTATCAAAGTTTGGTATAATCCACATACCTTGCACACTCTAAAAAAATTCACCGTATATTTATAATTTTTAATGGAATTTATAGAATAGTTTTGTATTGACTAAATTAAATTTATTCAAAACAATAGTTTGATTAAATTGTGGAAGTAAAAAATATAAAAAATTTTTTAACGTATGAAATTTTGTTATCATCAGTAAAATCCAATCTGATCGTATTTCCGTAATGTGTTATTGTATATTTTTTGTTAAAATAATAATACCACGGGACTTACCTTTTCGCAAGAGAAGATACCAAACTCGGGCAAAAATAGTCGTATGGTGAAAGCTGAAATTCGTCATTATAAAGGTGCAACTTCAAGGCTAGCTGAAGTAATAGAAGACTGAATTTCCCTTCATTTTTTGTACGGTCAACGACTGTATACCCCAAGTCTGTTTGCCAAATACGCACAGGTGGAGGAAGAAGCCCTTCTTGAAGGAAAGTCCAAAGACTTGATCTTCTTTTACCGCAACAGAGCTCCGAATCGCATTTTACAATTTGTAAAAGTATTGCGACTCTCACACGTGCTTAGAATACCATCCTTCATCCTCGACCAATACTGCAGTTGGATTTTCTGTTGGATTGACATATTCGGCTACAACTGGGAAATTATCAATTTCAAGAGAACTCCAAACTTCCGAAAGAACTTGTCCTGCGTGCTCAAAATTACGCCTTTCCAACTCCTCATCCACTGTTTGATTTTGGGAGTTCAGATGTGACACAAAATTTTCATGATCCAATATCCAACCAGTCAGTTCACGACTTAGCGGGGCCATTCGACGTTCTACTCTGTTGTATGCGCTTCGACCAGAAGCATTCGTTGCTATATAGTAGGAATCCAAGTTGAATTTCTTGAAGTGATTTACTGCTGAAGCAATCACTCTTGCGTAACGCGGATTTTCATCAGGCCCCCCCGTCGGAAGTACATATAAAAATGGGCTTGACGTCACAATTTTGATTTTTAGTAAACGAAGAAAACTCTGGAAGATGAGTGAGTCTTTCGAGATCTGTTGCGTGCGTTTCAGCAGTATACGAGCAATGTTTGCCACTTCGAATAGCGGCGCAGGTTGGGCCAGAGTAGGAAACTACTTCAGGGCGTCCCTCACCATCCCGATCGATTTTTATCCCTGCGTAAACTGATGGAATCAGTTTATGCCGTTCAGCTACGACAAAATCATGATCTGGTAATCAAATGCGGTACTCCATATGCATCAAAATAGGAACTTGATTATTGGCGGCTGTAATTCCCAAAGGAACTCTGGCTTTGTCATCCTGAGACCAAAAAAAAAAACTTGATCAGGGCCAAGAGTTGAAGCCATAGTTTCAAGAGCTCTGATTGTCGTTGTGCAGAATTAGCCATCTGGATGTTTGGCATGCTTATCAGCTTCGGGTCTCGACAATTTCACTGGAACTGCCACAATGTGGCGTTTCCCCTCGATAGTATCTGAGCGCTTTGGAAGAAGACGGAGGTATAATCCAAAATGACTAATTGTGTAACCCATCGTTTTTAATTCGCTGCGAAGATCATCAAGAGTCCTACAGCTTCTGATTAAATTTGAACGACGACGATCTTCAGAAGCTCCTCCGTGTATCGCGATTTCCGAAATATCCTGGAAAAACGGTTTTAATCGTTAGAATATAGTCGACAGCTATGTATCGACTTTTTATTGCTCTAGTATTCACAGAAAATCATAGATATATAATAGAACAAACAAAAAATACTTTTGACAGATTAGTCTGGTCCTCTTCAACTCTTGGCCTTCCTTTTTTGCCTCGAATAGCGAAAGTGGCTGCTATTTCAGGATTTTTTTCTACAAGTTCGTCAAGCTTTCGTTTTTTGGTTTCATGGGTCTTCTTTTGACGTTCAGCAGCATTTTGAATTTTTTTCTAATTTTTCTTTTCCTCCGTCAATAGTTTTTTAACTTCTTTGATTCTTTTTTCTGAATTATTTGATTCCAAGCCTGCATCTCGAGCCGTATTTAAACTATTAAGTTCAGTCTCCAGAACACTTATTTTTGTTTCACTTAATTTTTGAGCAGGTTTTTCGCGAGATATGTGCAGCAATTAATTGATAGTCAGTTCATCTTTGTTTTCCTCTCGTTTTCCAGTTTCAGATGTCTGGAAATAACAATCATACAGAGTTTATACAGCAAAAAAAAAACAAAAACTACTGGCCGTCCGACACTTTTATTTTTTTTATTTTTTTAACACCTTAGAATACGGCAAAACTAAATTTTACGTGCTTCTAAAAGAATGAGTACTTACTTGAATGTTAGAGTCAAGCTGCGATGTTGGCAGTTTATGTTTAGGCTGAGGAGCAGCTTGTTTATCAGTCAAGATTTTGGTCGTGAACGATGATTTTGAACTGAAATAATGAAATAACGTTGCCTTTGGATTGTTTTGGTTTCGTGGGGTGGGCTTTGCCATAAGCATCATAAAGCTGAGTATACAACGAATTTGAGTTGGACATGCTTTTCAATTTCAGAAACGTTTATTTTCGACTACAGCTTAAACTCTACTGTCTTGGCGCACGGCCGCGAGCAGCACAGGGAGCAGGGAAAAGGAGCGAGAGAGACGGAGCCAACTCTACTAGCTCAAGTCCCTACATGAATACTTATCATCAACGCAGTGCTGCTATCTTCTGACGAAACAATAGTGTTTGAACCGCCATTATTCGATCTACAACTGTCACAAGATTTAACTCTTTCCGAAAACCAGAAAAAAATATTAAATAAAATTTTTAAAAAATTCGTGACGTAACACACGACTGACACCTCCTTCCCCTATGTCACATTTCATCACAAATGTACGATCCCCCTTCCCCCCCCTAAACGTGTGACGTATTATATGCACGACCCTTTTTGTAGGTATTAAATGATGTGATTCGAAAAGTCATATGTGATGGTGCAAATTATTAGGCTTATGCTACGTACTTTATGTTGTATGTGTTGCTTAATGTTGTTTCATCGAAAATTAACATAACTTTGGTTTTTAATGGAACTTAGTTAAAAAAGTAGCATTATGTATAAAACAAATTGGAGAAGCATACACATAAGATATCAAGTAAGTATTTAATTTTATCTGTATTATCATCTCGTTTTAACTATAAGAAGTGAAACATTTTGTTAATTAATCATATATTGGTTACTCATTTAAAAACTGCATGTGAAGTTAAAAAAATAACCACTTTAAAATATTAATGCGTTACCAAATAGATTGTTTGTATCAGACAAGTCTCTTGATGTACAGTCAACAATTACTGAAGCTTTTCTGTATCATCGATGCTTCGTCCTAGATGTTAAACTCAGTCTTGCATTACTTTTTTAATCTGGTCTTCGAAAATGAGTTTTGTAGGTTTTAGCGACTTTTTACTGTGAATTAGTGATATGCATTTGAAAAATATTGGATGTCCTGCCATAAAGTTGTGCTGAAGATGAGCCTAATTTTTATGTAAATCATTCTGATAGCTATGTACACATAGTATATTTTTTGTGGTTAGTCTGGCTGTTACTATTTTTTAAAGTACGTTTATACAACATTTTTTTAAATATATTTATTTATTATACTCGACATTCTTGTATTTGCTAGAAGACTAAGGTTTATTAGCGTGCTCGTATGTAAACTTTTATAAGGACAGCGGAATAGTCATAGCGGTGCGTGAAACGCGGAGCGGGTCAAAGCCCTACTGATGTTTATGCATATAATAGTGAGGCTTCGCCCCTCCTACACACTGTGCATGCAAACCATCTACTACTTTAACGTAAAAATATAGTCTTTCCATTTAATATAAGCAATAGAAACATTGTAAAATTAGAATTTGAGATTTTCAAAACTGACGATTTTACATTAATGCCTTTAAAAAAATGTGTAACGTAAGAGAATTTTTCATTTTATCTAACTAATTTCACCACGCAAAAACCACACCACTAAAGCGTATATATGAGTAAAGAAATTTTTTTACTTCTGATATTATTCTATGCTTTTTTTTTCAAAAACAAAAAAAGCTGCCCTTTTTGACAATTGAACAAGCAGTCTTTTGCGTACTAGTCAAGTACCCTACACACGCTGGTATGAGCAATTCCTTTTATAAATTAACTTCTTTTACCTTGTTCTAGTGCGGTTAGTGACTCCTTTCTAATTTTGATATTTATTCTATTGATTAATTAATAAATTATTCAGTTAGTGAACTATTTTTTTCTATGATTAAACATTTTTTGTCAAAACTCAAAAATGAATATTTTGTATATTAACTGGTCCTTCGACTATTAAGTGTTATAAATTAATAATGCCAAGATAAGATTAGTACATTACAATTTTTCATAAAACATTTCTTATTACATGTATACGAAACTTTTCTAATAATACTGAATTTTGTTTAAAAAATTTAAGTATTTACATATGTTTTAAAGTAATTGAAAAGAAATTTTTTTTAATGAAACAATTTTATTTTAAGATAAAAATAGCAGTTAAGACATCAGCAAGGAATAAAAATGCAATGCGTGAAGGCTAAAATTATTGGAGACAGAAACAAAGAAGTGCGTAGAAAAGTAATACTGCTGAAATCATCAGACTAGGAAACTAAAAAACAAGTGGTCCAAGAAAAAATTTAGTAAGGGGTGTGTATATATACAATTTAACACAGAAAGAGAAGATCATCCCGATAAAAGCCAGACAATTGCTGAGATACTGAAGAGAGAAGGGTAAGATAGCAATAGTTAGATACCGTAAAGTGCTAATTGACATTAGATGACACTACTGAGAGGAGCAAAGAGAAGAGTTTAGTGTAGGAAAGACGCAAGAATATTTGAAATAGCTAGAGTGAAGTACATAAAAAAATTTGATTTTGTGGGCGTTGTAGAAACGTGGACAGAAGAGGGAACATGGGTGAAAATTAAAAGCAGCTTGCCACTTGAGTTAGACTGTAAGTGATATGCAGCCACAAGGGGCAAGGATTGAAGAAGAATGATGAAAAGCTAGATATAGAGGAAAAAGGACATTTAATAATTAGGGGAAATTAGGATGCAAGGGCAGCGGGGAAAAGAAGCATGTGGGAAGGAAAGGAGGTATACAATGATCTAATGAAGGAGAAAGTCAATGGCTCAAGAAAATTAGACGATAAAACCATAAATACGGAAAGAAGGATCCTTATCAAAAGGTTGAACGAGAGAAGATGGTTCATTATAAACAGCAGTAAGGACAAGAAAGAAAGCTTTACAAATGTGTACGTGAAAGGAGAGTCATTTATAGACTATGTGAATTACGTTGTCAAGAGACAAGGAATGGCATAAAAAAAATGTAAGCAGGATGAGCAAAATGAAAGCATAGAATTCAACCACTTGCCACTAGAAGTGAATCTAAAGGTAGGGATGCTAACTAGCCGAAAAAGTGAAATAAATTGGGTAAACGATGATCATTTATGGAGAGAAAAAAGGGTATGGTCGGGTATGCTAGATGAGAAATTCATAACAGGCTTTAAGGACTGTATACTGGAAGCAGTCATAAACGAAAAAAGTTAAAAAGCTATATAGGACAAAGTGGAAGTGTTTGTCTCAAAAGTGAGAACTAAAATTAAAAAGTGGTACCTGGAGCGAAACCAATAAAACATTGAGTGTGGCTAACCACGAAAAAAGTAGCTAAGATAAGTCTTAGAAGATGGAAAAACAAAAGAATTTTAGAAAAAGTAAATCGAAAAAAAATGAAGATAAAAGGTGGTTAAAAAGAAAAAAAGGAAGAATTTGACAGCAAAGAGTCACAGAAAATCAAGGACATAAAGACAGAAGCAAAAGCTTAAAATTTTATTAGCGAATAAAGAAGGAAAAGAAAACAAGTGGATAAAAGCATCAGTATGCAGAGCTGGAAAAAGCACGTCATTAGAAAAACTGGAAGCTTATTACGAAAAGAGTGAGACCTGAAAGTAGAAAAAGAAAATTATATCAGAGAGGAGTTGATCAAACAGATTATAAACTTAAAGCTCAAAAAATCACCAGGAGAGGATGAAATTGGAAACGAAGTCTGGAAATACATTCCAATAGAGGTAGTAATAGTCCTATAGGAACTATATGGGTAGATATGGAAATAACAAGGTATTGCTGGCTGCTGGATGGAAATAACAATCACACCAATACATAAGAAAGGAGAGAAAGAAGTACAAAATTATGCAAGTATAACTCTAATAGAGCCAGTACATAAAATATATGTAAGTATACTCAATGAATAACTGATTAAGAAAAAAGATGATAAATTAGGCTTCATAAACTAGTGAAAGCCGGAAAAAAAGAGATTTGGTCGCTTATATATGTGGGCGATATGATTTTAATCGTGGATTATAAGGGAGACGTGAAAGAAATTACTTAAAAGACTGAAAAGTTTCCAAAAAAAAAAAAAGAAAATGGGACTGAGTGTACAGAACACAAAGATCTAAATATTTCAGAGAGACAAGAAAGGGCTCAAAGAGAAAAAAATGGTACTGAGATGGAGATGAGATAGAAGAAGTCAAGGAGATCAAATATTTATGATACAACTTAGAGAATAAAGGAATAGCAAAAGCCTACATAAGGAAGAAATAAATAAGGGCAACAGTTGCAATGAAGAGCGTGTGGAGCAAAGAAGTAAGGCTATTAAGGTTTAACTATAAAAGAAGAATGCTATCGTTCAATTTCTTGGTAGAGAGTATGGCGCTAAATGAAACAGAAGTATGGGGATAGAAACTTAAACAGCATAAAGAGAAGGTGAAGTGTATCCTCAAACTAGACAAGAACACTCTAAACTATATACTACTGCCTACTAACAAAAAGTAAGATGGTGGAATCTAAATACAATCCGATTTACAAGGAGATATGGAGCAAAAAGAGTCAAGATATCTGAAAAATCTAACATTTGAAACCGAAAGATCAACACTTGCAAAATTTAAATGTTGCATTATGACAAGAAGCAAAGAAATTAGAAGAAGAAAGAAAAAAAAGCATGCAGACTGTGCTACATAAAGCAAGCAAAGCTGGAACGCGTATTAATGAAAAAGTTATGGAATGAGTTTAGTAGCAGGGAGCAAATCGAGAAGCAGACAGTGGACAAGATGAGAGAGTTGAAAGCAGCTTGATGACTAAAACAGCACTTGATATTGATTTCGAATATCGGTACCAAAGGAAAGAAGTACAGCAGCGGAAGGTCAGAAGAATAGTGTAGTAGTGCTATCGTACAGAAACGTGCACCACATGCAAGCGAGACAAGGAGGGCATAAGTGAACGTGGTAGATCCAGAGAAAAAGCGAGATTAAGAAGTGAGTAAGAAAAGTTAAAGGTAAGGTAAAAAATAATAGAGAGTGAGAAGGTTGAACGAGAAATGGTTTAAAGAGATCTGGAAGATGATATTGGATGAACAGAAGGATTTTTCTCTATGAAGGGCTCAGTGAGTAAAGTACTTGTCACTTGCACTGCAAATGAAAAGAAAATGGGAGAAATGCAAAAGTTTCTGGATGAATTAAAGGCTAGGGACAGAAGGAGAAAAAAGGAAATGAGAGGGACAATGAAAAAATAAAGTGCTGGTGTAAAAAAATGACAAAAGAAAAGAAGAATGAAGAAGCGCAAACAAAATAGAAAAATTGGGAAAGGAAATAAAAGAGATAAAGATGGAGATCAAAGAGTTGTACAAAAAGGACTTCTTCCAGACTTTTTTAACTGAGAAGTAAGGAGATAAAGAAATATGTGAGGAAGTAGAAGAGAACAAAGAGGTAGAACAAGGATCAAACTTACGTAATATAAGAATGGCGTAAGGAAAAAAAAGTAAAACGGGCCTCAAAAGTGAATCAATGGTCTCAAAAGTAGAGCAACCCTAACATGAAGTACAATCTTTGCCGTAACCAAAGTATAAAAAAGGTTTGCACAGCCCAAAATTAAAGTGTTTAAAATCTTAATTAAAATCTTTCAAAAACAAGATGCTAAAAAGTAAATATTAAAAATGTGCACGAAGTTTCAGTGAAATAGAGTAGAAATAAAAACAAAGCAAAAATAAAAGAAGTTGGTTAAACAAGTGAAATAAAGTGTTTAAAACAAAACGTAAAACAAAGGGTTTCTTGCGAAGACGTAGTCTTAGTGTGATAATAAGTATAGAAAAGGCTTTAAATATTTAATTAGATTTAGTAGTGAACTCCAAGAAATACTAATAATTAAAATTGAAATTAATTGATTAAAATTAAGACTTTTTATGAATATTTTTGTTGTTGTGATAATACCCTTACATAACATAATCTAGTTTTGATATTTTGTATTTAATATTTTGATGTATCTATATTAGTGGAGCTTCGCCCCTTTATGCGCTCTGCTTGCCAACCCCCTAATTTTTTAGTATCAGTTAAATTCTTAATTTTTTTAGTTTACCTTTTAGAGTTAAGTAAATGCAAAAATCGTGCACTTTAACATACAAATAAAATTTTACAATTAAAAGACAAATCATGTGGAAATTCAACTTTACTTACAACAAAAATTCTTGTAGAAGAAAACAATACCATAAAAAAAAATTATTTTTTGTACTCAAATGTTTAATTCAATATACGATAAATTAAAGATCAAATCACGATTTTTAAAATTATATTAAAGCTCATTCGTGGAATTTGAATCCAAAAAAAAAAAACAAGAGATAAGTAAATTTGATTGAATGGGACGAGACTTCGATGATCTCAAAAAAAGCATTAGAAATAGTTAAAAAAAACATTACGTGATTTATGTAATACTTAAATCTATTTTGAAAATGAATTAATTGTTTTACAAGGAGATTTGAGACAGATTCTTCCAGTTTTAAAGAATAGTGATAGAAACATGATTATACATAAAAGTATTAAATCATCGTATCTTTGAACATTGTTTTGTACTTTGGAACAAAATATCAATATTTGTTTGATCGACAAAGTAAAGTCTAAATATTACAAAGTTATTTAAATACAATATAAAAGCAGACATTATTACCAAAGAAAAAAAGTGGGAATAAAGTTATTATACTTAGAATTCAGGAAACACGTCTTTGATGCAATTTATTTTGTACAGAAAATAATTTCCATTATTTCTGGCATTTTTAATAAGAAATAACAATAAATTATCAATTAATAACAAGGTCGAAGTTCCGATAAAGTTGGTTAACATTTTTAAAAAACCATTGTTTTCTCATGATCAGTTGTACGTAGCTTTATCTTGATGTAAGGATCTACATAACACATTAATTCAAATGAATTCAAAAATTATGGCAAAATCGAAGATGTTGTCTGACAAGAGATATTTGTTGTATAATTCACATACTGCATTATTTTTGATTTAATAAATTTGTGTAATATTATAATAGTGAAACATTTATAATGGTTACACATTATTGTGGATATACGAGTATAACTGACTTTTGTTAATCTATAAATTGGTTATATTGGCTATATGATATAGAAAAAAGTTATTAGTTAACAAAGACATTTTTTTGTTATGATTCTTTGAGCGATAATTTTAAAAAAGTATGTGTTATTTCCATTAATGTTGATACTACTTTATAATAATGTTGCAGTGTCTTTCACATTTGTATTATAATTTTTTTCAAAGGCTTATGTTCCATAGCAGTGTCGTAAAAGCAAAATTAATTGAGTAAGTATAATTTTAATGTAGCTTTATTATACTACTGTTGGACTAAATTTATTATAAGGTGGTAAGAAAACCCACAAGTGTTAAAAGGGTGGCAAAGGCCAGACAGGGGTGGCCAAAGGGGCAAAAAAAATAGAAATTTTGTTCGGTAAAACCAAGCTAAATAAGACAATTATGCTACGGGTGACAATTGGTGAATGGGGGTTAATAGGGGTGGATCAGGGCTCAGCTACTATTGAAATCCTGACAACTATTCCATATAGGAACACATACACCTACACGAGTATACATATTGGTGAGGATCTGCTCCTGCTTGCTGCAAGCTTCAACCCTCAATGACTATTGAATTTCTCAAGTGAATTTGCGACTGACCGTTATTTTTCTAGTATCCATGAAAATATTAAGTATAATAAATAGAAAAAAAGTTTAGTGAACATACTTCAAATAACTGTCACCGGCAGATTGACCACAAAAAAGGGCGATAAAGGGCAGTGAAGAGCAAGAAAAATCATGTGGTAGCCGTAGTCGGGGAGAGACAGGAGGCCTTACCCTGTATTTATAAGATAACTATATCAGAAAAATGAAACAAATTTTTTCTTAATGTGTGGGGGAGCTGCAGGGTCACTAGGATTGAAGTGTTTTTTAGGGGCAGTCAAATATGTTATGGAATGCTCCATATATTTAACTATATTATATAAGAAAATATATCAACACCTGAGCTACACCTTTTGAGTTCTTTGTGTGCCAATCCACCACTACTTAAACGAGAAACCAGAACCTTTCAATTTGAAATATGGAGTAGTAACGTACGTAATATTAAATCTTTTTGTTTTATTGCGTACTTCATATACTTATGTAAGTCTAAATTTGTAGATGTAATTTTTTTTTGTTTTCAACAATGAACATAATGCTTAAAAGTTTTTAATTCGTTTTATTGAGAACTACAGTTTGTAAATGTAAAGCAACATTATTTATTTGTTATAAATATAGATAATGTACACATAGTTTTAAATTTAATAAATTAACGAAAGAAAATTTAGTTTTTGTACCACATTTTTGATTGTCAAATCGTTTTTTAACTTTATCGATATAAAAACATCATTTGGATCCTAACGTATAAAAATGCATCATAAAAACGTCTGTGTAAAATAAGACTGTTCTCATCTTTCGTGAAAAAATATTTAAGATGTTGAATATTGAAGATAGTGATGATATTGTATTTTATTAATTTTATTCTTTTACACTTAGTACCATTACATAATCAATCTACTTTAAAGGGGTCCAATTAACATCACTATTGCTCCCATTTTTCAATTTTATTCGTACGAAAACTGAAAGAATAATATTTTTAACGTTCACTGTGAAATTAACTTAAGTGTCATTAGAGAATCAACTGTAACACATACCTTGATAATTTGCATTATTTATACTATAATAAGTGACAGTTTTTTCTTAAATAAAATTTGAAATTTCATTGTTCTGAAAATTTGTACATTTTTAAAGTGTTGTTAACGATAGTCGATTTATTTTTGAATCGGACTCTACTGAATACTTTTTAATATACATTATCTATTCACCATTTTTTGAGACGACGGTTAATTTTACATTTCTATTTCTAATATTTTAGGATAATTCAAAAATTTCAGCGTTATTTGGACGGAGATAATAATTAAAATTCAATGTTTTAAATTATGACCATAAATACAAATTTCGTTTTGTTTTAGATATTATATTACTTTTGCTACTAATTTCTTGCATACATTTTAAAGAACTTATTAACTTATTTTATGTTGGATTACACGTTACAGTAGTTAGTAGATCTGACTTACAATATTTCCTCATTATACCCATTGCATCCTGATAATTCTTCTACGTATAACTTGGTCTACGAACGTGAGTTGGTAAAACTATGTATAAGGGGATTTTTAATTTCGTTTTTATTTCCACAATACTTTTAATATTTAAAACAGGATGTATCATATTATCTACTAATACTTGATTGTATTCTACTTTTACTGTTTTTGAAGTTATACTTTTATAGGTGTGTTCTGCGCTAGAGTATATCAACAACAACATAATTATAACTTTGAGAAAATATCTAATAAAAGTTAATTTATCATTTTATTTTCTCTTCCCTCTTCCCAAAGTGCACATTAGAAGTAACGTGTGTAAAAAAAAACCAAATTTTGAATTTAATTCTTATATTTAAACTGATTTTTCTTTAAAAAAAAAAAAAAAAAAAAAAAAAAAGTTAACTAAAACTCTTTCTACCAGATTTTAACTGGTAACCTTCTGCATGCGAACAAATAACTGTTTTCTCTTTGGCATAAACTAGCCTGATGAAGAGACCTCTGACTTTTTCTTATAGGGCCTTTTTACGGGAATGCGATAAAAGCAAGGAATGAGAAAATAACGGCAACAAGAGCAAGGAATAGGGAAATAACGGAAATGAGAGGAATAATAGCGGGAATAAGCAGAATGACGTATTTATGTACTCTATTTTTTTGAAAACATCCGTTGAGACTATCAGCCTGATAAGTTTGAAAGAGTATCCTACATAAATACGTTATTCCAGTTATTGCTGTTATTCCTATCGTTTCTGTACTCCTTGCTCTTATTTATATTTTTTTCTTGTTCCTCGCTCTTATTGCATTTGCGTGCAAAAGTCCTTACTGTAGTTTGTAATTTTTTGAAACTGAAATATTCATAGAAATGTTTTAACTTATTTAGTTTAATCATAAATTATATTTATTAATATAGAATTATAAATAATTTATCAAGTATATAAAATTTTTTAAACTCAACAACCCTTTAATTTAGTAGCAGTTATTTTATAAATTTTTAACTCTACATATGTTTTTTTTAGAAGCAGATTTTATATATACGTAATGAAATGTTAGTTAAATTTTTATTCTTCATATTTTTATATTAAATTAAATACTTGTTTATTTCATTTTAAAAATGTGTTTCAAGCCTTCTGCATTTTTAATTATTGATTTATTTATACATAGTTCCGCTAACATATGACATTTTCATGACATCTTATTTCTTTGGAATTTTTTTATTCGTGAATAATATAATTTTTTGAGTTAAGCTTCATTCATTGGCATGTGTTACTACTCTTTTCAAGATAAAGTAGTACTAAAAAATGTTTTTCTTAGTCTTTTAAATATATATTATGGGCACTATGTATGTGATAGGAATAAGTGTGTGAGCGTATGTAACGGATACGAGCGCAATGTTAGAGTTGTTATCAACCTTAATGCTCTGAAGTTGCTTTGAAATAATCAGAAGATTTGATGAAATCGCACAGCTTTGTACTGGTCAGCTTAGTAGCAAATCGTGCCATGGCTTTTTTTAAACTCTTTTCTATCTACATAATGTATTTTTTATTATCGTTCATTTATTAAATAATAAAACATTTACTGTAACCCAATGCAATAATCGAATATTCTCATTTTAGCGGTAATTGCATCACTTTATACATTGCAGTGGGTTATTGAAAACATCGTTCTAGAATAGGTATGTTTTTATTTAAAATATACCATATTAATGTTTAGTTATTATGTGAAAGATGCAATGGCATCGAACAGTGTGATAAGGGAACTTAAAATAAACTCACTTCTGTATAATTAACTGCACTTGATTGTAATAAGATTGTTCCTGTTGGTATTAATCCTTTAAGAGTTTAATAATACGAAATTATAACAAGTATTAAGTGAAGATAATATGAGCTAAGAAAGAAAGCGCAAGAAGGAATTTCAAACTGCCACGAGGTCTTTAATGAGAATGCTTAGATGTGTCGCTCTGTGGTGCTCTATTCGAAAACCTACGACGAATTAACTAGCAGGCGTACTGATGCTAGTATCTAGCAAGTCGCTGCTTACTTTACACTCTTTGGTCTACGTACCTTAATCAAAGCTATAATGTATCCTGAAAAATTACAATATATTATATTGTCTGCCACAAAAATATCACTTTATACTTGGATTCTCAAGCACCCACTGACTACATACTACTTTTTTTTCTAAAATAATTCATGCGATTATTTTCTACCTTAATGCATTAATTTCAAAAAAAGGTTGCGATAATCTCTCGCCATATAATTAGATTTTTGACGTCAGGGCTAAAAAATAATTTGTATGTATGATACTGTGGAATTGAAAAATGTTTATCACATCTATAATTTTTGTTCCAACATAGATTCCCCAAAGAAAACAATAAGAGTAATACTATTGTATCTACAAATCATGATAACTTATTCGAGTATGTGTGATTTGGAAAATTGTTTCGTAAATCTTTTAGATGCAGTCAAATATCAAAATTTAAATCAGTTTAAAGTTTTATACTATTATTGCGCTGCATTAGGTTGCTTTTTATAAATTTTTCAATTCCGAAAAATTTTCACAGTTATGAAATCATATTGTTATGAACTAAACTGTGAGAGAGGCGAAGAAGGGATACATCAAATTGTAAAGTTGTAAGAAGTGTCGCGTTGTACGCATAATATATTCAAAATTTTTATAAAGTTACGTAAGGGTAAGTAAAGAATGGTGTAGGGGCTGAAGGAGGTGGTGACGTCTTTATGAGCCTCCTTTCGACTATACATGTACAGTAGTATATCTGTGTATTAATAAAAATAACTCACGCAGGCACCTTTAAATATGACAAAAGTTGCAATGGTCATTTTAAGGAAAAATTCGTGAGTATGCAAACAGTCTGACTTTCCAATGTTACGTAAAAGTCACCTTTCATAGACATGTATACCTTTCTACATCATGTAGGAAATTAATTGAGGCAAAGCAGCAGCCATAACATGCCCCCATCCCCTCATGAGCCCTCCAATTCACCACTACTTCACTACATTTACTTTTATTCCATTAAATATTTACTACATAATAAACACAATTTATTTTTTAACATCTTTTTTTTTTTTATTTCGCAATTCTCTCTTTACTTCCCTCGCCCACGACCCTGCACTATGACATAACTTTTCACTGATTCTCAATATTTTTTTCACTTTAAGGCAAAAACATGTTAATGGCTTAGTGATTCAAAGTGGTTTCACCGTTTAATCATCCCTTAACCCCTAGATCTTACAAGCTGCTAGTAGAGAAATAATTCAATAAAAGTTTACCAAAAGTAAAATCATAGCAGCTACTTAAACACAGGATATAAATATATATTTTGAAAATTGTAAACATAAAACAAAAATCAATTTAACTAATCTCTACATTGTACCTGAAATAAAAAGAAACATTTTTAGTATGTCGTAAATGAGAAGAGTAAGTAAAATCATAGCAATCGATAGTAAAGCAAAAATATATTTACAAAGAATAAACTTAAAGAGAATATACATTAACAATACTTAAAGTATTAAAAAATTAAATGCCGAGAAATTAACAGAAAAAACTAACAAAGAATAATTTGATTATTTATCGATCAAATGAATTTTGAAACGACGTTGCGTAATAGACGAGTAAAATCAGAATCGTACACAAATTAACGTAAAAGCTATAAAATCAGTAGAATCAAAGCCGTTAAAATGAGCAATGTATGGTTAAAAAGAAATTTCGAGGTTTTGATATGACAGAATTCATAAATTAATGAGTAAACAAAAAATTTACAATGAAAGATGTAGGAAAAAAAAATTATATTGTTATTAAAATTATTTATATAAAAGAAAAACACGTTGTGCAACGAAGTCAAGAAATGGTACATTACGTCACTAGGACTCAAAGTACAAACATAAGTACCCGAAGAGTGTGGTGGTTGTATATTTGTGTCTGAGTCACATATGATGTTTTTGTAACCGCGAGCACGAAGTGCAGTTTTGCGTCAGTGGGCATTCTTTGCGCCCAGTGAATCACTTTAGGCCTGAAGGCTGCAAAAAACTTTTCTGCCCGTGGGCTTAAGGCAATGACAAGAGCGCAAAGTGGCAATTGCACGTTGTGCTAATGGTAAGAAAATGTATCGATTAAGCTGCCCTTAGGCCACACTTTACGCCCTTGTAATCATTTTAGACCACGGACAAAAAAGTTTTTTCCACCATCTAGGTCCCAATTATCTGTCTGTCCTAGGACCTAAAATGATTTACTGAACACAAAATTGCACTTCGTGCTCTCGGTAAGAAAATTAAAACAAGTGGCTCGGTCAAAAGCAAACAACAACCGCGCCCTTTGGGCGCTTATGTTTGTACTTTGTACCCTAGTGACGTAATGTACTATGAGTAATAAGTTATAAAATATTACTTAAAAAATTTAAGATTTTATAATACTGTTATAAAGACAAATTTGAAAAATAAAAAATCAAATCATTGCAGAGAACACTAAAATACAGAAATGGAGTTAACGAATTTACTTATTATTAAGAAAAGGAAAAAAACTGAGCATAACATACAGTACAAAAACTAAATGGTTAAAGTAGATTTTAGAGTTCTTACAATGAGATGCATTACTGATATGCAATGAAAGTTTTAAAATATTTCATAAAATTGAAAAGGTGTGTACTTATTTTACAATTATTTATAGTCAATATGGCGAAATACTGAACTGTATAGAAAATCAGACTGGGCTGGTGATGATATTGACAGAAAATCAAGGACTCGATATGTAATATAACTATATGATAATTTAATTTTTTTTGAAACGCACAAATAAAATAATGTAACTAAATCTTTAACATTTGCATCAAATACAGCTTTATTAAAAGCTGTAACTAAAATCCAGTTTATAAAAGTTTTGTGGAGTGTAACTTTACAATAAAATATTAAAACCATTAAACGTATGTGAGGATAATTCAGGAATAGTTGCTGTAGCTAAGTATGGAAATTTTAGGAAAAATTGAAAGTACAACCATGAAAAATTTAATATAAACGACAGCCATCAAACGAATTATAAAAATATTATAAAAATTCATTTTGAAAATAATTCAGCTAACATGTTATCTTCGAGTCTGAATGAAGGAAGGAAAGTTGTAGTGTTTGTAAATACTGCAGTCATCTCTGTGGGAGCATATTACATAAGAAACATTTAACTTAACTTTTTAAATAGCTTAAAGAATGCGCGCATCACATAGAGTTCATGCTGTGAAAATAGTAAGCTGCTTGTTGTTCTTGTTATTAGTAAGAGTAAATGTAATCTTAACGACTTATTATTTTAATGTCATTATAACCGTAAAGTAAAGTCATACTTTCTTGATTGTTAAACCCTCTATTATCGTTGAGATGCTTAATTTGATTGTGTATATAAATTAGCTTCCAAGCTGGCATATACTTTAGCAATGCTATATATTGTCTGCTGTGGATAGTGTGAACTCGGAGAGTACCTGTAGCCAACATCATGCTGTTGGCAGCGCTGCATAATTTTAAGAGTACACCTTACATTTTAACTAAGCTAACTTAAAGATAATAAAATTTTGTAAAGTTTGAACTAGAGAAATTTTGATGATTTCGATTTGAGCATTTGGAGACACGTGACTTATTTTTGTTATTCTAATAAGTTTGTGTTCTATGTATTTTGGTAAAGCTGTAGCATGAGACAAAAGAAGCTAAATAAAAACAGAATACATAAGGCGTTCTAAAAAAAAGATTATTTTCCTCTCTTTGAAAAGTGGATTATAGAAATCTGAAGTAAATACTAGCGCAATTGCCAAAATTTCATCTTTTTTTGTAACATACCTCGTGCCACACGACTGAATAAAAAAAATCACGCAAACGATTTTTTTATCACAAGAAATAATTAAAAGCAATTCATAAAAAATGTTTTTGTTCTATGGAAAATTGTACATGTTCGCCGAAGTGACTGGTATGCACCGAACACTGACCTTTTAACAGTTAATTTTTTTCTTAAGTAATACTGATAAAAACATGATAAATACAATCAGATTATATCAATTACAAGTAACACCTAACTATTTTTATCAGTATTTCCTTATCATATTCGTTGATATGCTTGCTTACATCATTGTTACGTAACCGTATTTGCTTGCTTTCTTTTTTGCATCGTGTGGCGTAGTGATGGTAGTGGTGGTAGTTGTAGCTGTAAGCAAATACGGTATGGGGCAAAGAATGAGTTACAATAACCTGTGCTGTGATTAAATGAATTCAGTAAGTTTCACTTGTTTATGCCACCACCACGATACGATACACATGCAACTAACATACGCAAACATGATGTATGTCATCACTTAATATGTGATTTTCACTTACATGAAATCTAAGACTGTGTCAACGTTTTATACAATTATTTACTATTCTACAGGGTCTTACATTTGAGATAACTTTTAATATATTTTGCGAAACTCAAATTTTTTTGCGTCTAATTAAACCAAAAATACAAGTGTGATGAAAGAGAGTGATTATATTATGATCAACATAATAAAACCTTACATGATATTTATTAGAACAGGGCCATGAACACATTTTAGGAAAAACCGAGTTTAAATCCGCTCAGAAATCAAAAATCACTTATCACTTGAAAAAGTTTTTGGCTCTTTGCTACGGGAATAATCTTCCCAAATTTTTCTGTATCTTTATTAAACTTATTTGCAATAAATTTTAATGTATTCAGTACAACCTCACTCTTATTTTATTCTTTCCTGTTTAAAAAGTAAAAGCAATCAGTTTAGTTTACCAACATTTTATATATCCATCTCTGAATCCCTGTAATCATACAAGGTGGTTTTTCAAGGGCACCCTTCTGGCAATGTCTTACTGAACATAAAAACTGGAAGTTATATTAAGCTGTCGCATTTTTTTAAATTATCAAGACTCTTTTTTGAATCTTCTATGACACCTTACAAAATAACTTGTATTATTAATGATGTATCAAAACGTTTGCTTCAACGAAACCTTAACACTCATTTCTTTCAATTTTATAAGAAATAAAGACGTTTATTTTGCTCACAAAAAATTCAGGCTTTTACTAAAAGTTTATGACCATGGAAATAAATCTCATAAACAAAATATTTCGGATAATACAGTAGCATTTAATTTTTCATGAAAACCCAACAAAACATTTCTTATATTGTGCCATATTATTATATATTTTAACAAACTGTTTTATTTTCAGCCAGTCGTACATATCATCTAGCATACTGCAGAAATCTATTAATCTTCAAAAACATGATTTTTTTTTAACAACGCATAACTACAGTGTAAGCTTGGTACTGCTAAACCAGGTTATTAATAATGAACTAGTGATAAACAGCAAAAATGTTATGGACAAAATGCATTCTTATAACAACACTGGAAACTCTCGTATTTTAAATAATACTGTTGATGGTGATAATAATAACCAAGAAGATGATATTGATAGAGAAATAATGATACCAGAACATAATAGAGACTTGCTGGATAATTTTTACATGTTATCAAGGATAATTATAATGTTCAGTATTATTTATTTTTACTCTTCTCCTCTGAGATTTATTATTGTTGGATTCATCGGATTATTTGTTTACTTGTAAGTATACACTTTAAAAATTAATAAGGTTAACAGTATGTCTTAGAAGTTTCTTTGTATTTGATGTATTTCTTCAACATAAATTTTCAGTAACTACCTTATTAATATATAATGTTATCTAAGAATCCAGTTGGCAGCTATGCAAAACTTGCTTAGCAATCTATTACTTCTTAACGCACTATTACTTCTTTTTAAATCTTTTTTTTTAATCAAATTTTATTGCAAAATAATACTTCAATAACCAATTGTTAGTAAGCATGACGCAGCATCAACATTCGTTTTGTGGATGGAATAAGACTGCATATATTTTGAAAAAAGTTTGTACTATTCTTATATTTTATTTAAAGGGCAACCTTATCTTCATTATGATACTCTACTAAAACAGTGTTTAAACGGTTTGATGTTAACATCTTACGATGACCTGCTGCAAACCTTTGTGGAGTTATTTTTTATATGCAGTAAAATTTGTTTAAACCTATCATTTTATGTCGTCTCTATAATTGTGTGGTTTTCTTTCTAAACTATTTGGAAAATCTTTTTTACATTTAAATGATAGCTTTGATCTTATAAAACAAATGAAAAATCTTAAAATATCTCCAGACTATATTTTTTATTTCTTTAAATTATATTTCTCTTATTTACAAGTATTTTATTAATATCAGTTATAAACAGTTAAGAAAAAAGGTACACGAAAATCCATAAATTATCTCAAATTCTCTATCATTCAATCATAAAATGTACGAACTATTTATTTAATAATGTTTACTTTATTATTGATAAAAAAAATTTACCGATTCGTGACAGCCCAACGAGTTGGGATATTACCAGAAACCATAAGACAGAAGCTTTACGTAAGGAAATTATCAATGCGTTCCCTCAGTATATAAGCAGTATGTTAATGATATACTCTTATGTATACACAAAGATCATGCAAACTTATTTTGAGGGATGTTAGCAAACGCTAAAAATTTCGAATTAATATTAATGGTTTTTATAAAAATTTATTTAATTACTAAAAGATGCTTTTTTAATTTTATTATCATTTTTTTTTTTTTTTTTTTTTTTTTTAAGCATCTCAGAATCATACTTTGAGTACGTGGTTGCTATAGGTCACACGAAGGCTGATTTAATCGTTTTTCGGTTGAGCGTCACTCCTTATGAAATAATTTTTTTTTCTTTTGGATCTTTTACGTTAGTCATAAATTTTCGGATTGCCAATAAATTTTCAACAAGTGTAATTTTCGAATAAAATAAACAAGCTGTTACGGCTTTGACAAGACACGTACTTAAGTTTCATAGCAGGGATTTACGCGTGATGACGAAGTAATTCCATATTCTTATAAGTTTAAAATATACGATTTTTTCCAAGTCGTTTTTTACAATTTAAATTAAAAAATCAATCAACTTTAGAAAATACCTGTTAAAAAAACTTCTTGAGAAGAGATTGATGTGTTTGTTGGGTTTTCTGTTAATGAAATGAGCCTGATGAGGTTGGCTTTAAGACCAACAAAACATTGCTAAAAATAACGTCAAACATTTTAGAGTTTTTATTCTTGCTATTTGATAATCTCTTAAGTAATTGTGTGTTTAAAGCACCGACCTTACAAGTTAACACTAGTAAGTTATGCTTGACTTGATCCTTGCCGTGTGTGCACCTTGCATCAGTCATTGTAATGCTGTATCGTTGAAAAACCTAATATCGTGGGAATACAACTTTTACAGTTGGCTTCAAACGTCAAATTTTGACTCAGCCTTTTTTCACTTAACTTGCATCTCTGGGAAACTAATTTCTCACGTGCACATTTCCAAGCATGGTCCAATGGCTTAGAAAATGTATGAAATAAGGTTTTCCTATTACTATTTAAGTGTAATTGATGAATATAAGTGATTAATTCACAATAAACATTAGGTGATATTTCATATGCTGATAACAAAAGCATATATTGGGGGTGTGCAAAAACGATGCAACTTTTTTCCGATAGGCTGAAAAGTTATTTAAACTTGTAATTTTTCCGTGCCCTTTCGTGGTGCTCTGCTTAAGCCATAAGTGTATGCTAAGAGAATTTTTATATGACTTCTTAAAACATAGAAAGAAACGAGGTTAACAATGTCTCTAAGTAAGGAACATTTTCGCCATTGTCTTCTTTATAAATATCAACAAGGAAAAAAGTCGAAAGAAGCCTTTAAATTATTGAATAAAGTTTTTGATGGTAATTTGGTATCAAATCCAAGTTACTAGATGGTAGAAACGGTTCAAAAGTGGTGAATTGAGTTTTGATGACCGTGAACGTGGAGGTCATCCAGAAAAGTGTTTAGGCAGTTATTTGCATACTTTTCTCGACAAGAATCTATGCTGGGCTCCACAAGCATTGGCAGAAGTGCTTGGGGTTGACCGAACAACAATTGTTGGACATTTGAAAATGACCGAAAAAGTTGCAAAGGCAGGAACATGGGTTCCACACGACTTAAGAGAAAAAAAACGAAAACGAACGAAATGATACTTAGTATTCTCTTTGTTTAGTGGAACACGTCGGGTAAGAGTATACTACTTTATTCAATGGTTTACAAGAGGGCTGATTACAGCGTGAGAGGCGTCGTCAGCGTGAGCGGGACAGGCGGCCGGTCGTCTCGGAGAGCGGTGCTCAAGTGCCCGAGCGCAGAGGCGGCTCCTGGCAAGGCGGAAGTGCACGCAGCGCCTCACTCGGCTGTCGCGCTCGGGCGCGAAACCAAACAATCCGCCCGCCTTGATCCTGGATCGAAGAACTACGTGCCGCCCGCCAAACTGGGGTCGGTCGGGGAGTCTTCTGGAGGCGGCGGAGCCGCGGAAGGCGCTGACACAGGCAGCAAGACCATCTCGGTGATGGATCGCTCGTACACGCCAGTCGCCGTCTTGAGGGTAGCAGCGCGGACATAGCCGTCGGTTCCCGGGTGGACGCTGATGACACGGCCGCTGGACTGTAGAAGTGTAGCGTCGAGGAAGACGACCACATCGCCGACTATGAAGTTCCGGCGAGGAGTAGTCCATTTTGACCGCTGTTGGAGTGTGTTGAGGTATTCTCGGCTCCAGCGGGACCAAAACTGGGCGCGGACCCCCCGAACGAGCTTCCAGTGGGCGAGCGCATCCAAGCTCTCCGCAGGGGGGCCGGGCAGAACGATGGAGTTGAGAGGGCCACCGACGACGAAATGCCCTGGGGTGAGAACATCGAGGTCTCCAGTGTCTCCAGACAGCCGTGTCAGAGGTCGGCTATTTAAGACCATCTTGATGCCAACGAGCACCGTGGAAAATTCCTCGTAGGTGAGATGGCGTGACCCCATGACGCGCCGGGGGTGACTTTTGGTTGACTTGACGGCGGCCACCCACAAGCCACCGAAGTGAGGAGCGCCCGGTGGAATGAACTTCCAAGCAATTCCTTGATCGGCGAGAGAGCCCGCGACCAATCCCCAGTCCAGCTTGGCTGTCAGCAAGGCATCGCGCAGCTCGACATCAGCACGGCGGAAGCAAGTCGCGTTGTCGCTCTATATCTCGCCGGGCCGACCGCGGCGTCCAGCGAATCGGTAGAGGGCGCCCAAGAAGGACGCAGCTGAGAGATCGCCGACCAGCTCCAGGTGCAGGGCCTTGGTGGCGAGGCACACAAAAACGGCGATGTAGCCTTTCGTGGTCCGGACTCCTCGTCCTCTGGCGGAGAGTACATGGAAAGGGCCGGCGTAGTCCACTCCGGTGCAGGTAAAGGCACGAGAAGGGGAGACTTGGGACGACGGCAGTGGGGCCATGACTTGAGTCGCCGGTTGCGCTCGCAGCTGGATGCAGACGACGCACCTGTGGAGGTAAGCCTTCATCCGCTGGGGCCCACCGAGGAGCCAAGCGCGCTTACAGACGTAGTCACGGTATCCACCGTGCAGCGCCCGAGAGTGCGCCCAGGCGATGACCATGGAAGCGAGGGAAGAGGCGCCGCTGAGGATCGGCGGGTGCTGCTCCTCGTAGGTCAGCGGCGAATGCTCGAGCCGCCCGCCAACGCGCAGAATCCCGTCGTCATCGAGGAAGGCTGCTAACGGCACCAAGGGGTTCGTCTTCCGCAGACGTTCGCCCCGTCGAAGACACTGGAGGTCGGCCGAGAATGATCTCGCCTGGCTGAGGCGTACACACGCGAGAAAAGCGTCGTGAAGTTCGGTCGGCGTAAGAGGTGAAGTGACCGAAAGCACGGGGCCCCTGCCCAAGCGGCTCCAGACGAATCGACGAATGCGTACGAGGAAGCTTAGTAGCATGCGTAAGTTATAGAATTGCTCGAAGTAGCTGGCGTCGAGCTGCTGCACTACGCAGCAGATTGATGAATGCTGGTTCGTTGCGGGGAGCGGGTCTAGGGGCCACGAGTCGACGTCCTCGGCGAGCCAAATAGGGCCCTCCCACCAAGTGCGCTGCGAGCGAAGGCCGGTCATGTCGGCACCTCTGGTCGCGAGGTCGGCTAGATTTGACTGGGTCGGCACGTATCGCCAGACGCTCGAAGGCAGGATTTCCTGGATTTGGGCGACATAGTTGTCGATCAGCACGTTGTTGGTTGGTCTGTCTGAACGCAGCCAGTGTAGAACGATCTGTGAGTCGCACCATGCGTGACAGCGGTCGACAGGTACGCGTAGCTCGTTGGCAGCGGCCCGCAGGAGCTTGGCGGCAATCAGTGCGGCTTGGAGCTCGAGGCGCGGAATCGTCATGCGCGTGGTTGTCTCTGGCACCGGCTTGAGCGAGCAAATTGGCGAGAGCTTTGTCCGAGCCAGAAGAATGTGGCAGAGCGCCGGCCCAGCCTCGGGCGCGAGGCGAAAGTAGATGACGGCTGCCATCGCGCGGCGACTGGCGTCTGAAAAGCCGTGCAGGTGAAGCTCGGAAGAAGGCCTGACTCCGATCCAGCGCGGCAAGGTGAAGGTGGAGATGGCCTGGAGCTCGGCGGTAAATGCCGCTCATCGGCGAGTCATTGAAATCGGCGCAGGCTCGTCCCAGCCCAGTCTGGCGCGCCAGAGATCCTGGAGCAAGAGCTTGGCATTCAACACGATCGGCGCGAGCCAGTCGCATGGGTCAAACAGACCCGCGAGCGCCGCGAGCATCGTCCGCTTTGTGCTCTGCGGCTGGAGTGGTGGAGGCGTCAACTGAAAGCAGTCTGACGGTGGATCCCACTTGACCCCGAGCTCGCTGATGAGGCCTTCAGCGCTGAGCTGCTCCCAGGTCGGACGTAAGCGGACGTCCTCAGGCAGATCGTCGAGCAGCTTGCGGACATTGGCCACCCACTTCCGCAGGGGAAAGCCGCCGGCCTTCATGAGCCCGCTCAGCTGGTCGCGGAGGCGCCGAGCCGCGGTGACGTCGTCGGCCCCGGAGAGAAAGTTGTCGGCGTAGCGGTCACACATGGCGGCTGACACAGCTTCGGGCCAGTTGTGGCCTTCGTCCTGGCATAGCTGTTGGAGGGTACGCAGCGACAGGTAAGGCGAGCACGACTCGCCGTAAGTCATAGTGAGCAGCTGTTAGTGGGTTGGAGGCTGGCTGGGATCGGCAGCCCAGACGATCCGCTGCAAGTCGACGTCACGGTAGTCGATCCAAATCTGCTGGAACATCATGCGGATGTCGCTGCAGAAGGCGATGCGGTGCCGCCGCCAGCGCATGAGCACCGATGGGAGCGTGGCTTGGAGTCTAGGTCCAGCGTGGAGGACGTCGTTCAAGCTGTGGCCACTGGAAGTAGGGTTGGACGCGTTGAAGACTACTCGGAGCTTGCGTCCGCGATCGTCATACTGCCAGATGCCATGATTATGGATGTAGTTGACGGGCCCAGCTGTAGCTGCAAGCTCAACGCTGGTGAGTGGGCGCATGTGGCCCATCGCGAGATAGTCAGCCATGAATCGACTGTACTCCACAGCCATGTCAGGGCTTCGCCGAAGCCGGCGTTGCAGGGCTGCCAAGGAGGCCTTGGCGCTCTGAAGACTGCCGTCAAGAAGAAGCAAACCGCTGCCCTTCAGCGGGAGGCGCACGATGTACCGTCCGTCTGCGGCGCGTCGGTGGTCTGCGAACGCACGCTCGCACTCGATGTCCTCATCTGAGTGGCGGTGAGCCTGAGGAAGATTCTCCATCTCCCAGAACCGCTGTAGCAGAGCGGTCAGCTCGTTGTGCCAAGGCGGAGCCACGTCGGATTGCTGGCTTTGATGGTTTCTAGTCGTGCGCCGACCAGGCGCGCGAGAGTCGCAGAGATGACGGTGGCTGTGCTAGTAGCGCGCTTCAAGCAGAGCCCATGCCGTAGAGTAATGGGCCTCGGCTACCTGGACCGTATCAAGGGCCGTCTTAGCGTCTCTCTGAGCGAGCGACTTCAAATAGAACAGGCGCTTGACGTTGGTGAGTTGGCAGTCCTCGTGGATCAGCGCTCGGAAGAGATCACGGAAGCTCTTCCAACTGCGTTTTTGCACAAATTTAGCCACTTGTTTTTCATTTTGCTTGCAAAATGTTTTACTTTTTTCCTTTTATAAGTCTGTTAGTGTTCTTAAGTACATCAATATGTCTAAGTCTCCATATTTATTAATAAAACTTTCAATTTCATGATTTTGTTCGGTCCTCGAGTATCCTGTCTGTCTCCAAATGTTGAATTATGATAGTGTCAAAAATTCTGTTACTACATTTTGATGCTTTTCAGATCTGTTTATTTATTCAAAATATTTTTTTTATAGCATACAACTTTAAATAAGTTTTGATTATTGTGTTCTTAATTTTGAATGTTTAAATTTCAAACTTCGATCTATGTCTATTTTTTCCTTTGTTACAACTTTTTATTGCAACTTATTGTTAGTTTTAATATTTGATCTGTCAAATCTTTCATCTGTCTTTTTTGTTTTATTTACTTCTATATTCGTTAACATATTCTTTTATTGAGACGTGCATTAAAATAATCTTCTAAAAAGTTTTCATCTGTGCATCAATATCTTCATAGGCTCATCATGTGACTCATAGAGAAACCAAAAAATCAACATATAAGTACTCGAGCAGTTATATGTATAAATTTAGAGCTGTTGGAGTAAAGGCTGATACTTCAGTAAAGTATTTAAAAGTACAAGGACAGAAAATAAAAAAATTTGAGATACAAAACTATTAGTTAAAAATGAATAATATTTGTTATGCACAATTTAGAGTCATATTATCATGCAGAAATAGACAAAATACTTTAGGAGCTTATACAGACTGACAATGTATCGTGTAATAACAACAGAAAGTATTGATTCACAGAATAGTCAAGATAATAATAAAAAATTTTAAGAGGGATAACGATAGAGGCACGTAAAAAAACATTTTTTAACGCACATGGAGGCCAAGACAAAGACTCGACAAAAAATTGAGATACATGATGGCAGACAACTAATTCATGTTAAAACACTCTAAACGTAGAATTTTTATAGTCATAAATACGTGGATGATTAAGATACAAAGTAAGATCAAAGCAGACGTTAAAACACGAAATAACATGAGACCTTGCCATAAAAATCGAAAAATTTAGAATTTTCAGAAAAAAAACTCTTAACAACAAAAGAATAAAAATAAAACTCTAAGAGACAATACTTAGTTATAATTAAAATATTGAAAAAATATAAGTTTTCAATAAAAAAATTTTCCAGCCATTTGGAGGTATGTATTCAGTGATACGAGGCTTAGTAGACGATTCATAGTATATATACATTGTTAAAAGTCTACGTTATTTGATCAAGGCTCGTAGCCTTGCACTGCCAGCGGTAAATATGAATTATATGGGCACTCGATCAGTGTGCGAACTTATACCTTATGATTATTTAATAAACCATAAAATTATCAATTGGAAATAAGTTCTCACTGCCTGAAAAACACACTTATACTATCCGACGTGTACGTTAGGAGTGTACACCACTTAGATGATCGTTCAGATTAGCCACTTATAGAAAAAGGGATTACAATAATACAAGCTCCTACTCTGAATGTACATTGCTGTGCACTTAGTGTAGTCATACTCAAAGATGATGATGTTACTGGTCAACGGGTTATGGGGAAATGTAGGCCAATTGTACAGCTGGAACTCCTGCGTTGAGGCCAGTAAGCCTGACGCTGGAAGCTATGCTTGAAATGTTATAGCAGCTGAAGCTAGCACCCACAGTAGCTAATATGTGATACTGGAAAGTCTGACAGTTTTGTTCTCTGACTCTGATCATTTTATGTTATGTTATTGTTAAATAATTAATTTTAAGTATTTAACTTATACCTCTATGAGGAATTAGAGGGTTGTGGATAAGTCTCACGCTTCTTTACAGTTACAGGACCGACAGACGTCAAACCACCTTACTTAATTGGTTTAGTTTCTAAAGTAAATAAAATAATAATAGAGTTTAAATTTAGTTATTTACATGGAAATTAATTACAAAACTTGAGAGAAATGTTTATAGAGATAAATAAATTACTATGTTGTGTTAAATATCTTAATTCTTCTCAGGATCTTTTATGAATTTTATACTGGACTTGTAACGTAAATTATAATACTCTGTTAAGTACTCAATAATTAATACAGAATAGTTAATTACGCTTCTATGTAATAAACTGCTCTTGATGAGTGGCAGTACACTACTTTATGATTAACTACACTTGATGAGTGGCAGTACACTACTAAACTTAAAATCTTGTGCAGTGTTATATACAAGGTTTCGCAGAAAGCTTTGAGCTTTATAACTATCAACGAAGGTAGTATTTCAACATCTGTACAAGGTTATGTATTACAAGGTTGGCACTGTTATAATTCAGTAAAGTATCTTTGTAAACACAGAAACCTATATTATTTTTCTTACTACATAACTATTTTATTTTTACTATATTCTTAATCCATTTTGCTAAACCGTGTGTCCGCAAGCCATTTTAATTGTTTTTATTACTGTCACAAAATGCACGGCTCAGATATTTGGATATACTTGATATTTAATATAAAGTATGGCCAAAAATTAGGAAATCAAAGATCCGTTATTAAACATTCTTTCCTTGTTAAAACTATCAAAGTCTTCGGAAAAACATTTAAAATAAGTATGATTATACTATTTCTGACTTTTAAATTGCATTACAAATATATGTGAGTTTGTGCAAAAGGAAAATCTAAATAACGAATATCTACATTCATATGTGGGTAATAGTAAATAAATAATATTTAATAGACATTAATAGTATGTTAGTATGAGGATCAAGCATTAGTATGAATATATTTATAAAAGTAATGATTCATTTTCTTTTAAACTTTTGTGCACAAAAAGGATTTTTTTTCATTTTTTGCCTGTTGAAATGTTAGTCTCAATGAATTTGGTGATTTTTCTTTATTCTTTGGTTGTTCCTTATTTATAGTTTATTTTGAGTTTTCACATTTGACGTAAACTCTTTCTTGAGCCACAATTTACAGTGCCAGTCATACTTAGCTAGATTAATGGTTTTATTGCATATGGAATAAAGCTTTTTTATATTTACTTGTATTTTTCATAAGAGACTTCTTGATCTGCTTTATAAGTAAGGTTTCGATAACGAGTGGATTCTATTCTATTACTACTACTATTCAAGTATAGGACTCCATAATTTTGTAGTCCCTCAAGTGCTCGTTTCGTCGCCTCTTTATTACAATACTTGGCAAATACCATGTACATGGTCTTACAGTCTTCTCTTTTATTCAGGAGTGGCATATACTTGATGAAACTTAGTGGTACGTAGGTAATCATAAATTTCCTTTATTCATCCAGTGTCACGATTACTAACACTTTGGCCATTAATTTTTTTGGCACGGTTTTATTTGACATCATTGTCAGTAGATCTTGTGTAGTATTTTGAGTTTTCTTAGTTTGTTATTTTTCTATTGATTGCACAGTTCCATAGTGTTGTGAAATCTTTTTGATCGTTAATCGATTATACGTCCCCTGGATGAATTAATAAAGGCGTCATCTTTTAGCCTCTACGTTCATGATCATTTGTTGCTGGTTAGCCATATAAGATTTATAGGAAGTCATGTATGGTTCATGAAAATAAATCAATTATCACGTAATCATGAAAATTATATGTATGTCAGTTGTATGTGCTTAATCTATGTTATTGGTATTTTACAAAAATGTTGATAAATGACTAGCGTGCTGGTTTCTGCTAATGGTCCGAATAGTCTTAATTTATCAATAGTAAACTTAGGTATTGAAATGTCCCAACTTAATTTAAATCAGAGGTATTTATGGTAAATGTAGCATGTGTGTTTACATAAGTTTATGCGCGCAGCTTTATGTTTGGCGTATTGCTCATTCTCCCTTTTTTTAGTTAGAATAAACACAATAAGAACTTATTCTAAGATGTATTATACGAATTACTAATTATCTATATTCTAAGGATTATTTTTAACTTATATGCTAAACACATAAGACTATTATTACATCAATTTCTTTGACTCGTAAGGATGAACTGCATATTAAGATTCCAAATTAAAAATCAAAGTCCTGCTGTCGTTGATTTTATTTAGTAGATCAGTCAGATATTCAGATTTCAGTGTTCGATTTGATAATGTATTTTGCCATTGTTGTCTGCAGGTTAATACATGTTGGTCAAAAAGAGTATGCGTCACTAGTCATCGGCAGATTTTATAGACAGGTCTTACTTTCTGATTCATGGTCCGATGCGGGTTCTGTTTTAAAGGTTTGGCATATTAATTTCAATATTTGGGTTCGCCATTTTGCAATGCGTAAATCGCTGTTTTGCGATCCATATATTTTATGTATCCTTGGTATTGTCGTCCTTTTTTATCTCTAACAATATAGCAATATTCCAGGATTCTAAATTAAGTAAAGTACAGTGAGTCATACGTTCTTAATTGTGTTATGGTAGATTTTATTTTGGATTTTAAACCTATTCAACTTCCATTTTCTTCGAGAAGTGCTTCTTGGGATTTACAAATAGATGAATCAGTAGAATAAACAACTGTTATAGTTCTCTGTGTATGGTCATGAAAGTTTGAAACTACGTACACTTTTTGATGCCCTTTTTAGTATTTAATTTTTCAATGATTTTGTTCAGAGCGAAAATGTTAAGCTGTGTGTTTTCTTGATTAAACAAAGCTTAAGCGTTCTAGTTGGTTTTTTTTTGTCTGTGTTTGAATCTCCTCTGAATTAATTTAATCCACAAATATCTCTTTATCTACAGAAACCCTGGGTTCAGTGTAAACTGAGTTCTTAACTTGTTTAGCAGATTTTTCTGATATTTTTTGAATAATGTTTCTTATAAAACAGTTCTTTATCCTTTTAATAGTAATTGTTATAATTATAAGTATAATTACTATAATCTTAATGATAATTTGAATACGTGTAAAAATAAAGTTTTTTTTCTCTTTTAAGTTACGATTGCGCATCATCTCCGTTCGAACTATGATGTCACGTATTGTTATTTCCTTATTATTCTACAAGTCATCATTGAAATTTAATTCCTGAATTTCTTCAGTTGCATTATAAAAAATATGAAGGTTTTTTAATGATTCATGTAGTTTAGACAGATTGGTAGTAGCGGCTACCTGGTAAGTATATTGTAGCTGAGTTATTAGTTCGTGTTCACTAGTCAAGGTTAGTTCTTAATTTTCTTCAATGCGTCCATTAGTCATTCTCAATAGTTCTTTTCTATTGGCGCCATAAATTCCAACTTTCCTGACAGATTTTTAACATCTATAATTGTTTAACGGCTTTAATTCTTCTAACATACGTAGTCAAATATTGTTTAGAAGTATTAAATTCAACTTTGTAGTTTAAGGTAGGTACATCGTGTAAGTATTTAACCACCGTTTTCAGTGTATCTTTATGTGTTTGGGTAATATTATGTGTTGCTATTTATGACATCGACATCATTTTCCGTTACTAAGCCGAAAAGTCCTTCAGCTATGCTGCCTACTATTCCAAGAGTATCTAGTCTCTTATTTCTTACACTGAAAATGAAAGTAGCATCGTTATTATTACTATTGATTCCCATGGTATTTGTTAAATTTTGTACAATATTATTTTGTTTTTCCAATTAAGTCATTTTTAAATTAATGTAAGATTATTCTTTCATTCATGATTTTCATTTTCTTTAATGTTAGTTTCATTATCAAACACATTGTCATCTATATCTTCGCTTAATAAAATAAGTGTCAGTACAACTTTTATGTCTGTATCTTTTTTTTCTGAGTCAGTTTCAATGGTAAAGTCTGTTTTAGATATTTCTTATAGTAATCTGCTCCTTTGTGGAGCATACACTGGTAAACATAAATCTTCTCCTGAATCCAATTTGGAATCGCTTAAGTTGATGTCTGAGAACGTGCTTATTCTTAAAGTTGTACCATATATTATTTCTTTTAAAGGCAAAATTGGTTCTTGTGCCATTTATTTCCATTGTTTATTTTATTAATGGTTGTGTCACTGCTGTATAATAAAGATGAAGCCGTTTTTTGATTTGCAGTTGATTTAGTATCTAAAAAATTGACTCAAAGAGCCTAATTTTTGTGATGGTTCAATAGAGATTTTTTAAATATACTTGATAAAATTGGTATTAATAGTTTTGATAGGGATACTGTTCGTCAACGCGTCTTTTGAGCTATTAGACAATGGTCTAATTTTGATCGTGCTTAACTTGTTTTTAAAACTAGGGGACTTCCGGGCTCCTGGTCGTTACTGGTGGTCGTTGTGGTTAGAGATTTATATTTTTCTACTTGTTCTCCCTTTTTCGTAATGATTTTACTTTCGTTGGTTTAGAAGTAGCAGGTTTAGGCGTGACTGACCTTCCCTCTGGTTGTTATGTTTTTTCTTTTCATTTATCCTTAGATTTTTTCGTCTTAGTATCATTATTCTTAGTAAAAGTAAATTGTTAATATCATTTGCTTCATACAAAAAAAATCCTATGAAATTTCTAGATAATGCATCTGCGTTTGTGTTAAATTTTTTGGATTTATATTGGTTAGTATATTCGTGATCTGTAAATTTAAATATTCGTTGCATTAGGCCTTATTCTAGATCTTTTGTAGAGTGCATCCAATTTATGAATTCATGATCAGCTGTAAGAATAAATTTGTTCCCTGGTAAATAATAATAAGAATTATACATTCTGTATTTACCAAGCATTTTTTTCAACCGTAGACTAATTTATTTCAGCTTTATTTGAAGTTCTAAAAAGCTGCAGGATTATCAAATCCCTTTTTTTCTTGACTGTATACCACCCTGATGGAATAGTCATATGCATCTGTCGTCAACTTTAACTGTTTGAAATTTCAGACATAGAAATTTGTTGAAATTTGCTTGCTATGTTAAATAATGAAAAACACAGATCCGCCTAATTGATCCGTAATATCAGTTGTAATAGGCAATGAATATGCATTATCAACGGTTTTTTTTTTAATCTTGAAAATTGATAACCACTCTTCATCTTGGATTTCCTTGACTGTCTGGTTTTTGGGTACAATTTAAAGTGACAAGCTATATGGCGATGACGATGGTTCGATAATTCTATCACTTAATTTTTTCGTTGCATATTCTTTAAAAAATTTACCATGTATTGGTGGATGACGGTATTGCTTAGTGTTGATCCAGATATTATTTTTCGTTGGCATTTTTTGTGGAATAAAATTTGTGCAACTTAAGTAGTCTCTTGGCAATAGGGAAATATTTTAAGATTCACCAATACACTTTTATACTCTTACACGTTCTTCAGCGTTCAAGTGGCATATGTGTGTTAATTCTCTTAGTTTATTTATTTGTTGAAAATAATTACCAGGTTTAGATACCTTACATTCACTATTAGTTTCTTGGTTAAACTCGGGTGTCATATATTGAAAAGGCAAAATTTCTTTTGGATCTACTTCGACAGTCGCATCCTTATTCTTGGTATTAATAGCTATAACATTACACTTGCCATTACCATTTTGTATCATTTCTCCTCCCAAATAAACATTGTCTTCTAAATTTATACGCAGTAGATAACGTTTAGTTGGATAAGTATCAATTAAATGGATTTTTCACTGCTTGACAGGTTTGGGCTTTTATCGTGTATTTAACTAAGCTGTTACTTTGTTGCTCTATATCAGACTTCTGTTGTTTTAAATAAGAAATAATTCTTTTTTCTTCTGTAAAACTGTTTATTAGACTGCTTATCGCCAAATTTTTATGTTCAGTTATATTGGATTTCATATGTGGGCTTACAATGTATTCATTGTAAAAATTTGTTGTTCAATTTTATCGTGGTGATAACTTGACTTTTCATCATTAAGTTTCATTACGTCATCATCTTGTACTATAGATTGATGATAATATGATATCGTTATTTGTCTTTTCTTATAAAAATTTTCGCCCAATAATCCACGGTCTTTGATGGAAAAATCATTCGGAATGATATGAAAGATTGCGGACTTTCCTTGTAAGGTTATGTATACTGTTCATTTCGTCAGGACTTTTTATTGGGATTCTCATTGTTATAACTACCATAGTCATTTCATAGGTAATCAGTATTTTTTGTTGGTTTCCATAGTGGTGATCGCTTCCATGATTTTTATAATTTTCTCAAAAATTTGGATTACTATTATACTTCGTGTCAGGATTATAATTCAAATGATTAACAAATTAACTATTAATTTGTCCTACTGGGTAATATGGTTTTCTTCCTCGTTTACTATTTTTGTTTAAACAAGTTTTGTGAATATAGTTAATCAATAAAATTTATTATAATGATAATTGTTGGTACATTTATGTTTTTTTTAATTTTTGTTCATTTTCAAGTGTTTAAATTTTATAATTCAAGTGTTCAAATGAAACAAAAATTTAGATTTGGCTTAAGTCTTACAATAACAAATCAAGATGATCACAAAGTTCAGAGTATTCTAACAGGTCTCAAAAATGCATTTTGACGTTTGCCAAAGCTCTGGGTGCAAACTGCAATGTCATTGGTAATCTCCCTTCTTTAGCTTAAGACTAGGTTAAATTTCAGACTAGCTTTTAATCTGCAACAATTATTAGATCTCCAGCGATAAAGTGGTTTTTAATTGTTTGATACTGTAGATTCATTTCACACTTTAATACTAAAGAAAACTTGCAAAAATCAGTAATTAAAAATCATTGATTCCTAATTTTAAATCATTCAATAATTATTAAATATAAATGACAATACTTTTCAGGGTAACACACAAATAAGTTTAAACCGAGTGCACTACTGATAAGCCTATCATTCTTACTTATACCATGCATTAAACTTAATAAAAAGAAAATAACATTGAACTTTTGAAACATGCCTTAAGAAATACATGATAAAATAATGGGGTGCATTACATATGACCTATTGCAAAAGTAAAAACTACAAAATTAATCAAAATATTCATGAAGTAAGAGGGAGAGTAAAAGATTGTAAATATAAATATGAGAGGCTAGAGTATATAGATAATTATGAACAAGTTCATCGATGTGTGTGCCCAAAGAGTGTATAGTTCTTACACTGGCCATGAAGGTCCAGTATCGTTCCAACATTCTGACACAATAGTCATTAAAAATAAAGTTGCTAATTGAATTTGCACATACGCGCGCACATATAAAAATTATTATTTTAGGGTTATCCATCTATAATTTCGTCAGAAATTTTGCGTTTTCAAAATAATTTATAGGGTTGTGTTTGGGCAGAAAAATGAAATGTATATTCTACACATTTGTAAAAATTAGTCAGAAACGCTATATGTTTTTCTAAAAATTTTTACCTTGAGTTAATAGAGAAATGTCCAAATAAGCTTCTCTCACAATTTAAAAAAAATTCCTTTGGCCACCCTTTAGTCGTATCTCTAAATGGAGTAAATGGTTATTATGTCATTTTTAGTTAAATTACTTTTTGCACTCCTTCTCTCAGCTCTTGACACTTTTTCAGATATTACTTTCAGCCCCCTCGTGATTTCTGAACACACTGTCCTACCAACTCTACAATATTAATTCTAGCCCTCTTCAGCCACTTTTCACCACACCCTGAAGGAGGCTTATTTTCTGTATGAAAGTTGAGCCATTATTATATGTTAAATATTTTAATAAAGCTTACCCTTTCGTCTTTAACCTGGATAATGCGTAACGAAGAATAGAAAAATAATTTATACGTAATAAAAACTTCATATCATTTACAAAACATGTTGCACAGAGTATTTCAATACACATGTATTTACTTGTTCTTATTTAATGTTTTAATATTAAAATAGTACATTATGATACTAGTCCGCGGGGAAGGCGATTGACGCACGCGTGTCAATCACATAACCTCTCGCACATGTGGTATATACAACTTGTCGACACAGCGTGTGCGGGAAACAAGATTATGAGCTATCTAATGTGGCTTTGCACAGATCGTGCTGCGCACTCATGTGAGTGCGTGTGTAAATCGAGGTCTTTAGATCATTAACAGCAGGCCCATAATCGTGTCCCTGCATACGGCGTGTCGAAAATATAATTTTTTTTTAAATAAATCAGTGATAAAAAAATTTTTTTTTCAAATTTAAGATAATTTATATAATTACGTTGTCTTTGTAAAAATCATACTCACGTAAAACAACACAATATGATTTTAAAAATACGTATGACTCTAGTAGGTATACAAGCAATACTAATACATTTATCATGGTATTAATTACTGTAAATAAAGATGGCAACATTTTTTTTACATACAAACTCTTAAAACCATCCTTGCCCTTTTCAATAACAAATACATTAAAGATTCATAATCAAAATTCACAAATTTTGTATATTAAGAAAATTTCTGTGTTGACCACATGCACATGTTCTCATAACACTACATCTTTACAATAACATAATTTAAGCTGAACATATTAGTGAGATTATATGATATAAAATACCTTCAAATAATAATAAACTTACAAAATTGGTTATTGAACACATGTTTTACGGTCGTCACTCTAAAAAAAGCCCATATTCAAATACATCCAACAACAAATTTATCAAAAATTTTTCTAAACCATTTGCTGACATAATATCATTAACAAAAATCGTTTTCCCGAATATATCAGAAAAAATAATATTCTGGGTAATCATGTATATAAGACTAAAAATAAACATAAAATTACAGTTGACAATTCAATGGTCGGACCGTACAAAAAAATGTTGTTAGTAAAATATAGATGCCACATAAACATTAAATATTGTGCATCTATTTAAAGCATGAAATATACATATATGTACACACGACTACATTTATAAAGGTGGTAACAGAGGTTTTATTAAAGTTACAAGATTAGATAATTCTGATAATGAAACTCTAGATAAAATAAAAACTATATTGATGGTAGATATTTTAATCCCATGGAAGCAGCATGGAGATTATAAAAATATTTTATATATGGTCCTGGAGAATCAGAAAAAACCTTTTTGTGTACAACATTGATTTATTACTTCATATAACAAAGAAAAAAAATGTTGTCAATGGCATGAACTGGCATTGCGTCAGTCCTACTACCAAAAGGTATGACCTGTTATAGAACTCTTGGCTAACCTTAGTAATTAAATAATATTGAGACTGCATTTTTTGAATTCAAATCTTAAAAAAAAGAAATTATGTGAAATCGGTTTGATAATTTTGAATGAGGCTTCTATGATTTCAAAAAAAGCTTTACAGGTAGTAGACAGAACTTTGCGTGATATATGTAATACACACATACATTTAGGAAATAAATGATTAATTTTTGGAGGAGATTTTCGTCAATAACTTTCTGTCTTAAAAATGGTAATAAAAGTATGGTTACCTTAGAAACTATTAAATCATCTTTTTTTTAAGTTTTTTTAATATTTTAGAATTAAATACCGATATTCGTGTGGTTGATTAAAATTTTTCTAAATTACTTGTAGAAATTAGAGAGGAACAAGTAAAATCACTGATCATTCCTGAAAAATGGAAAGTCAATGATGTATGTTTGAAAATATTAAGTAAAAATAATTTATCTTTATTAAATAGTGTTATTCTGACTTCTCCTAATGAATACACTATTTTTTAATGTAACAAAAGTTTAAATCTAATGAAAAGAAATGCGAAAACTTTTTATGGCATGGATCATGCCACGTACAAAGGTGTCGATAAATCGGATGATAACATTTACATGAATTCCCCAATTGAAATAGTAAGCAATATTCGTGAAGGATTGCCACCGCATAAACTAAATTCGAAAGTAAGAGCAATAGCTATGTTCATAAAAAATTTGTGTATCGCAGACGGTTTGTGCAACGGCACACGATTTGAGATTAGAAAATTATTTAAGTATAATAATGAAGCTGCAAATATAACAGGAGAAAAACTTGAAATTAGAGTATTTATACCGAAAATCACTTTAAGTACAAGTAATATAAATATAATAAAATAAATACCTCGTCGTTACTTTTTATACTTTACAGAAAGCAATTTCCTTTAGTCTTGGCATTCGCTGTGACAGTTAACAAATCTTAAGGATTAAGTTTCGATTAAGTCAATATATATTTAAAAAAGCTTGTATTTTCTTGTAGACAACTATACGTGTCGTTATCAAAACTAAAAAAGGGATATTTATGCAAATTAAACGTAAAAATAATTCAGAATTAGAAAATGTTGTTTGGGAAAAAATTTCGATTAAGAGAAAGTACACTTTTTGCAAAGAAAAAAAAAATTAATAAATTGAAAGTTATCACATAAATTAAAACAAAATTATTAAGTAGTCGTATATGACATGATATGTTTATATTTTATTATGTTACAATTTTGGTAAAAAAATTTTAGAAAAATTGGTTAGTTTATGTGATGACTTTGTATACGTATCGAAAAATAGTTATTTAAAAGAATCAAGTTTTAAGATTCTGTACTAAAAATCTTATCTTATAAAAATCAGATTTATACATAAAACAATTACTTTTACGTATTATATAGTTGTTTTTAAATTCGTATACATAAGAAGTGTTAGGTTTGAGACAGACGGATTTTTAAAGAAAAAAAAAATCATAAGCAAATGCATAGAAGTATAAGTAAACTTTTGTTTAGTTACTATATCTATAATTGGTAATTTTTTTCATTTAATTTAAGCATCGGGGAGCTCTGTCTCTTTGTGGTCCTGTAAGGCTACTGGCGATGACTATCACAGGTTTTATCATTTTTTCACTACTCGAGTTTTAATAAACATATGTGATCATATCATGTCATACGATCACACGTTATTATTCAAAACTCACTATAAGAAAAAAACATTACAAACAAAAAAAAGGTCAATCCGCCTTATATTTTATACTCGTCAATATTTATAAAAAGTAATAAATATATTCGATGTTTTTTGTACTTGCTGTTGATAAGTATAAAATTCATCCATTTGCCTCCTAGGTGATGTGGAGAAAATAGATGAGTATATATAGCTAAGAGATCGATTACGTTAAGTTGTAGGAGCTGCCACTGGCGATTGCTGGCTACAGCTAGTTTCAGCTCATGTACAGTTTGTGTATTCAATAGCCTATTGATGTACTATAGACTGATCTGCTACAAATCTGCAGAATTATCCCTTATATTGCAAGGAATGGTAGATCGTTAACATATAGTAGTGGACCATGAGGGGGGCACTTAAAAATGTACGGTGGGGGGCGGCGTTGGAAGCTTTCAAAAAAATAAGGGAGATTCTTAGTGGGTCCAAATGACGGTGAAATTAACGAAATTTTCCCTCATTTTGTGGGGAGGCTGCGAGGGGGTTATGGGCTCAGTGGGTCTTTGGCTATTATTTTGTTGGGTTAAAATAACATTGACCGTAATCGAATTTTCCTTTATTTTGCAAGGTGGTTGTGGAAGGTGGTGGGGGTGTGGTGGTTTAGCTATGAGGGGGGAGGTAGCATGGAAAAATCGGTCCTTACAACTATATAATAGAGGAATTTATATGTATATACATCTTCCTACATTATGTAGTCGTAATAGTTGAAGCGAGGTTTTGCTCCCCCTGCCCCCCCTCAGATCCCTCCCAAATAAGGTAGTTATTCTTTTATTTTCTTGCATTTTTTGAGTAATCCTACTTTTTTGCTATCTCCCACCCCACCTTCCCCCACCTCCCCTCCTGACTCCCCCCAGCTTCTCCATATATAATGTGAACATATTCGTGAAGCCTTATATATTAACTGTTACAAGTGGTCTAATTTTGACATATAATTTTATTTGACCATAACAAAAAATTTTGTTACAATTATCTTACTGACCATGTTTATTTTGATTACGTACTCTAAAATGTCTTTTTAGGTGCTCTGCTCTTACGTAACCTTTCCCACAATTTTGACAAATATTTTTTTGAACGGTTTTTTCATGACTTTTCAAATATCGCTGTAAGTGATGATTTCTCTTAAAACTTTTTTCGCATTTAATACACTTAAACTTTTTTTCAATGTTTTGGCATTCCTTTGTGTGACGCAAGTAGTTTTTCTTGTCTAATATTATAATGCTACACAGATCACATACAAAAAATTTTTTTTCGTGAATTTTTTCGTGCGATGATAGACACTCTTGATTTGAAAATTTTGAGTTACACTTGTCACACTGATAAAATTTTGCATCCATTATGGTGTATCTAAATACATATTACAAAAAACGGATTGTTTATGATTACATAAATCTGGGTACTAGACGGGACTGGAATTTGCTTTTTTGATGAAAGATAAAATTTGCAAGAAAGTAAAAAATAGTAATGAACTATAGAATAGTTTTTATGTCCCTCGAAAATTTCATTCCAAACAATGTTTTTAATTTTAAATTTATTTTCTGATTCAATTGGGATAAACACTTTTTTTGGGTTTCTACATCTAGACAATGCAACATATCAATGCCTATGAGAAAATAATGGTTTTCGAAGGTATACTCCTAAGGCATAAAACCTTTGACCTTGAGATTTATTGATAGTCATAGAAAAAGCTGTGGTAAATGAAAATTTTTTTCTGTACAATATAAATGGTAGCGAAGAAGAATTGTTTGTTTGTAGTGTTATTCTTGGAATAAAGACTTTATTTCTTTTTTTTTCACCTGTGATTATTTCAGCTTTGATGTTGTATTTAAATAATTTTGTAATTCGTTATCTTGTACCATTACTAAGTCCTTCCGATATGTTTAAGTTTCGTATCAACATAACAATAGCGTTAATTTTCAAATTTAATTCATGTGGAGGAAGACCTTCCTTAATACTATTTAAATATTCTGTAGGAAAATTAATATAAATATTGTCGTCTGATTTATATACTCCTTTGTGAGTTGCTTTATCAATACTATAGTACGTTACTAATGCTCCTACCATATTATTTTAAATTTTTTTGTTTAAAAAAGGAGTTTATTCATTGTGAGATGTTAATATAGCTTTACTTATAAAAGAATCATCATCATTATTAAAAATTTTAGAACAAACTTCATTTGTTTCAAATGTCTGAGGAATTGTAAAAGTTTTAATTTTGCCTTCTCCTATATCCAGTAGCAATGAAGAAAATTTTTTATCAATTGAACGTATATTATTTTTTAAATGAAAAAAATTAAATAAAGGCTAAAAATTAAAAAATTCTATGGTTCCTTGAACAATAGTAACTTTGCTTCCTTTTTTTACTACTGGGAGAATTTGACGAAAGTCTCCACCTAAAATTGTTATTTTATTCCCAAAAGGTTTATTACTACTAGATAAATCTTTTAAAGTCCTATCAACGATTTTTTACGCTTATTTCGGTATCATAGATGCTTCATCCCAAATAAATACTTCTACATTATGTAATTTTTGTTTATCCAGCTCAAACTAGAAGAATGCACTTTCTATAGTGCTTAAGTCTAAAGGAAGTCTGAAAGTTCTATAAGTGGTTATTCCCTTTGCGAGCAGAATAGAAGCAATACCTGTCCAAGCCATTGTAAGAATTTTTTTTAAGTTGATATGAAACAAATAAAGTAAAGTTTTGTATAGAAAAGTTTTTCCAGATCCACCAGGACCATCGATGAAAAAAATTTTTTTTTCAAATTTTATTATTTTTTGAAAAATTCGACGTCGATCATGACTGAGTTGTGAAAACATTGCAGTGAATTTATGTTTACAAAATATTGTTTTATCATTGTCAGTATCAATTTTTTTTTTACCGTTTCTGTTGGTTCTGGTAAACTGAAATCTTTACTAGACATATTTTCAGAATTAAAAATTTCGTTTAAATATAAAAGAGCTTTATTTTGATCATCTTTACAATCTTTAATAAAAAATTTTTTGTATTTGTTCTAAATAATGTTACCAAAAAAATTCTCAGACATAATAAACCATGCAAATAATTTTCGTAGTTGAAAAGGCAGCATAACGTTACATGCTTCTTCAAAAATTATATTATTTTGAAAATCATGTTCTCCTTATCCCATAGAAATAGCTGTTATTAGTCAGGGAAAATAAAAAGTGATTGTTAAAAATTCATGTAATTAATTATGATCAAAATACATTTTTTACATATATAAATTTTAAGTAACAATTAATACAACTTGGATTTCTTTTCATACTTCGTAAATATAATTTGCAACTACGGGGATTAGTGCGCAGAGCGCGCAGGGGGCATACATGAATATAAGAGCTTGAAAATATCTATTGACACATACAGGATAAACAGCTCATTTAAAAAAGGAGGCCACTAGAAGAAATAATAAAGCTCACCAACAAAAAGTCAAGGGCATTACTCTCTGTCTATATAAACTTTACTACTTTTATTTGAAATTAGCAGCTTGTTCTTCATATTTCCTTAAAAGCAGACCAGTAATTATTTCCCAGCGTGGAAAATTTATTCTTGAGTATTTTGAAAAATGCCATAGTCTTCCGAATTCTGTAAAATATACTTTAACATATTATTTTCATACTAACAATTAATTTTATTATTTTTTAAGGCTTTAAAAAATATTAATACAAACCTTATTTAGAAAAAATTACATTTACAACACAATAAAAGGAGGGGTTGGTGCGCGTAGCGTGCAGGGGGGCGGAGCCTTACTAGTATATACACACACACACACACACATATATATATATATATATATATATATATATATATATATATATATATATATATATAGAGAGAGAGAGAGAGAGAGAGAGAGAGAATGAGAAAAGTTCACTGATGCGGACAATCGTATGCATGGGGGGGGGGGTAATGATACGGGCGTTCGTATAATTCTACTGTGTTATTAACACATGTTTTGAAAGCTTGTAGAGTCTGCATGAGTCACCTTTTGTAAACATATATATTGTTACGAGGTGCCAGGTCATATTATACATACGATACATCGATACTTTTTAATACATTTAATTAAAAAATCGTTACTTTCTAAAGTATTGATTATAATTGATAAAATTTTTGTAATAATTATATTTTTTATTAATTTCGATACTTTTTTAAGTACCACAGATCCCTAGTAACTTTGAGGCAGCTCACTTGCCTGTTTTGTCTACTGGCCTGGGCCTAAATAAGTCTTCTGATTGGTTCTAAAGATCTAAAGGAGCTGTTTGATTGATTCTCCTTATGCAGGCAAATAGACGAGCCAGAAAAGTGAGCTACCCCAAAGTTACAGAGTACGCCCCCTGCTTAAATTTGCAAGGACGCATGGTATTCTGTTAATGAGAGTAGCTTAGAGCGCATCGAGCAATATATAAAGGTATCGTATGCGCGTAATAGTATACTTATATATCTATTGCTCAGAGTACTCTGAGCTGCTCTCTTCTACAAATCGCTGCGTGTATTTTTGAGACCAGCTTGGAGTGCTCAGAGCAGATCTGTGGGTATCGGTAACGAACTTAAAGAATTTCTTCTCAAGTAATGAGTCTAGAGGTAGTCTGAGAGCCCCTTAGATTACGTAGTATTCTTATGTCTGTATCTACATATATTTGTATTGAATCTAGTGGTACTAGAAACTATCTTTGATCACTGGTCTCAAGAGCAGTCCTTAGTGCCCATTAAATTATGTAACGCTTTCCTATAGAAAATTTGAGAAGATATGTATAGATCAAAAAATGTATTGAGTCTAGTGCAATTGAGAACTACAGTTGTGATGAGTGAAGAGGCCGTTCTTAGTGTCCCTATATGTGGCGTATACACATAGAATTTATACATAATTAATGGATACAAGTACTTTAACATCCATATATCTATACTAACTGAATCTCTAGAATCGGGATCCACACTTAGATCAAGACATAAGATTAATGATGCTTTATCTTGATCGATTGACAGCTACGCAAGACTTGTGTTAGCCAACTTTAAGAGACGGCAAAAGATTTTCTGTACTTAAATCAGGCTAAAAATGGTTTTTTGACGCTGCAGCGAACTAATAATCGATTAAAAAATTTTTAAAAACTTTGAGAAAAGAATCTGAGAGTATTTTTTAAGGTTACAGCATATACTAAACAACTAAATTTTGAAGTTAAATTTTTTAAAAATAGAAAAAACGCCAAAAACTGATTTTTTTTTATTTTTGAGCATGTTCCGTTTTGAAAGTAGTAAAATAAATATTTCAATTCGAAAGTACGGAAAAAAGTACAAAAAAATGATATTTAGAAATTAGCCTAATGTAATTCACATAACCTAAAATTGCATCGAAAAGTTGAACTTATTTTCTTGGCTCCAGTTTTGATCCAAAAAAACTGAAAAATGGAGCTGATTTCTCACTAAAAAACCTAACACCATAGATTTTTTTTGATTTTTTGTAGCAAACTGTAGAGCAAGAAAAGCTTTTTTGTGAAAAACACATTTTTCACGATAGGAGCGCCCTCGCACCACCTATTGGGCTGAAAACTCAGCTGAAGTTGTTTTTAAATATGTTCTTCCGAATAGCGTATTTAAATTAAAACTTTTGGTGGGGGCCATTTTCACGTTCTTATCCTGCTGTAGCCTTTCTTATACTTATTATTGCACGGAGGAGTAAATAGCTCTATTATCGACAGTCTTAGTAAAACTTTTAGAAAATTCATGTAATACTAAAATAATACTTAATTATTTTATTGGGATTCGAATCAACATCAATTATTTACTTGACATCAGGTTCACGATATAGGTATATTGACTTCGTTGTTTATAAATAATTAAGAAAAGAAAAATTTGAAAAAAGGTGATACCGTGCAGTAAAAAGTATGACTATATTGCTGTAACATTTATGCGATTTACGTAATCAAGTCTGTTAATTTTATAACATGACATTGAAATATGCATTTGCATAATGTCTTTAGTAACAGATTACACGAGCACAGTAGTTTAATAATTTAACTTCAGTTTTCACGTGCCAATTACATTAAATTATCAGGGATATAGACTATGAGAGTTACGTAGGCTACATTATGTAATAAATTAAAAATACAGTTTACGAGTATACATTAACCTTTTAATGATATTTTTGTTATACCTTGGATTATTGATGATTGGGACAAGCTTGAAAATAGGGTCATCTACTCTACCTTGAGCCAGAAATGTCTTATGTGACATAAGAACATTTTCTTTCTGTTCTTAACAGAATTTAAAAAATGATGTTATTGAATTGTCAAAAATATCAAGCTTTTTCAATAAGATATATGTACCAGTGTTGCAATATACCCAAGAATTATCTAGGTTGCTCTCAGCTAGTAGCGCAGAAGAACCGTGATCTCTCTCTCACCGAGCAGGTAGGAGTGAGGGAGCCCCCTGCCTAGCCTTAAATATTACTTTTGACCACAGCTACCTGTGTCTCTCGATGGTCAAGCAGACTAAACGTTTTGCTTACGCTTGACTCGGAGCTAGGTACTCTTCGATTCCTGATCATGACACTTGTTTTTCTATTATTGTTATTATTATTATTACTATTACAATTATTATTATTATTATTGTTATTATGATTGTTATTATTATTATTATTATTATGACTATTATTGTTATTATTCATATTATTGTTCTTATTATTATGAATTTTATCATTGATATTAATATTATTAATTCAAATTATCAGAGCCATAGTTAATTGCACAATAAAAATACAAAAATTAGGAGATACTTTTTCTTCATCACCTTGCGGTAAGTATCGGGGCGCGTTTTTTTTTTTTTTTTTTTTTTTTTCAAGAAAAAATTAAGAAATAATTTAAAATCTAAGAAAGGATTGATTAAGCTATGACTTAAACTAAACGAATGTTAAAAAAATTTAGTTGTTAATTAGGTAACGAATCACTTAAAAAAGATTGCTTGGAGATGTAGTAATTTATTTATATATTAAAATTATTAATTTAATACTAACTTACAGTATTTATGTAGATTTCTGAATCGATGATTGCTTTAGAGAAGATTATTATTCTTTTCTGGTTTTTTTTAAACTAAGTGTTTTTTAAGATATTGGTTCAGACATCATCATTAGTGGAATAGGCCTATGTGAGATACCACTAACAGTAAAAATTACAATAATAAATAATATTTTTTTATTAGTCCAGTTTATTCAACTTTTATTTTCTTTTGTAAACTTAGCTTACTCCGGAAACACTAGTCATGTATGAATAAATCTTTTTAAAGTTACTTAATTTTTTCAATATATTTTAGTTAAAGTCATAACTTGATCATTCCTTTCTTAGTAATTAAATTATTTCTTAATTTTTTCTTGAAAAAAAATAACATGCCCCGATACTTACCGCAAGGTGGTGAGGAAGAGTATCTTCGAATTTTAGTATTTTTATTGCGCATTCAATTATGGCTCGGATAATTCGTATTCATAATATCATTAGTAATAATAATAATTATAACGTTTATAATAATATGAATGTTAATAATAATAATAATTATACCAACAATAATAATAATAATTATAGTTATGATAATAACAATTATTATGATAACAATAATAACAATAATAATAGTTATAATAATAATAGTTATAATAATAATAATAATAATAGTAACAATAATAATAATAATAATAATAACAATAATAACAATAATGATAATGGTAATAATTACAATAATAATAATAATAAAAATGTCATGATCAGGTATCGAAAAGTACCCAGCTACGAGTCAAGCGTAAGCAAAACGCTTAGTCCACTCAACCATCGAGAGATACTGATAGCTGTGGTGAAAAGTAATATTTAAGTTGTGAGAAGTAAACGGAGCTTAAGTTGAAGGCTAGATAGGGGGGTTACCCTACTCCTACCTTCCTGGTAAGAGAGAGAGCATGGTTCTCCTGTGCTTGCGCTACTAGCTGAGAGCACCCAAGAGAAGTCTTTGTTATATTGCAACACTGATATGTATGTACATCTATGTATAAAAATGTATGTTATATATTTAATTAGAAAGGTCATTTTTGACATAATTTTTTTTTTACGTTAAGACAATTTCTTTAAAGCATTGTAATAACTAACTTAAGGTTCTAGCCTACTTTTAAGATTGTTGCTGACATTTGCTTAAATAACATAGCTAATCATTAAATAGTCAGTCACATTGGTAATTAGTACTATGTCGGACGTGACTCCTATTGATACTAACTTCATTACTGCATTTATATGGTGAGTTAAGAAAAAATCAAGAGTAGTGAAATGAAAAATATTAAAATATATTAACTATGGAGAAAAAATAATAAATAATTAAAATAAAAAAACTTTAAAAAAATTTAACGAATAAAACGATGTCAGTCTAGTCTTTCTAGTCCAAAAGTAAAAGAATAATTGTTTCAATGAATTTTTTACGTCTGTTTGTTTTTTTGCAGTTATTTTAATGGTATTATAGAAGTTTTTAGTCGTTAAATTCTCTGGGTGAGAGCTTGAAATTTTAGACTCGTTTTAAGTTGATTTATTATCAAAAATTTAAAGTCAATAATACCACATAATTTATTTTTATATTTGTTCGCTACTTAATGTTAAAACTGTTTTATGATTTATATAAATAAATATTCTTTGAAAATTTTCAAAAAATGCAATATAGTAAATATTTCGAATGCGGTAAATGTTCAAGAATGATGAAAAATAAATAAAAAATAAAAAAATTTCATATCGAAAAATACGTTATTTGTCAATTTAATTTAAAAGCAAAATACATTTTAATCGAAGTTAGGTTATGTTCAAGTAGGTCAAGATTGAATCTAAAATCACATTAGATTTGATTGAACTGCAGAATTTCAAGTAGAAGCTCGTATCCTTAATGGAGTGTTCTATCAGCCGCTAGTCTCTAAGTGTGCTGGGAGATTCCATCATTTGATTGGACTTAATTTGGCTGATCCGGAATTCACAAGTTCCGACAAAATAGATCTTTAACTGGAATCAGCGATTCCCGTCATAACAGGTATAAGGCAGAGGTGATCTTATGATCTGATAGCCATAGCTACTGCTCGAGGTTAGTTAGTCTAAGGTTCCATTCTATACAATTCTCCCAGACTGCTGGTTAGTTCACAGCATTGTACCACTACGAAGAGCTAAATCAGACACTACAGATATTCTGAAAAGTGCAAGAATTGACCTGAACAACAAACCAGGGTACCTCTCTGAAAATATTTCACCTATCTATTGTTTCGTATGGGTTGGCTAGTTCTCTATACTTGGTTTGTCGTACTGTCAAACAGTTGGCTCGAGACTACTAATTTTATTTCCTATCTGGCAGCAGAAACCTTGGAGAAAGAGATTTATATAGACAGCTTCTTTTTCGAAGCATGGATTCACAGAGCCCACACCATCGCTATTAAAAATTTGAAAAAGCTTATTGCATTCAGTAAGGTAGATATATCCCCTCTAACGAAATGGGCTTCCAACAATTCCCGAGTCCTACAAGCTTACCCAGCCACATTCTTAGCACTAGTCCACTTTCACTATCTGAAAACGTCTTTTCAGTGTCAGTATTAGGACTTCCTTGGTTACCGTTTGAGGATGAGTTCTGATTAAGGATCACTCAGTCTGGTCTTAACAGACATTGGTGTAAGAGAGCGGTGCTTCCCCATTTAGCCAAGCTGTTTGATCTTTTCGGACGGCTGGCACCTACTGTTATTTTTGTGAAGATTTTTATACAGGACTTCGAAAATTGATCGGGATACCGAAATCTCTTCAAAAATCAAGAAGCGATGGCTTGGACGGTCGAATGAGTTACCAAGACCTAAACAAGTCGCCCTCCTTCGTTAGAAGGGGGTCCACTCAGAAGAACAAGTCATTGAACTCCACAGATTCACTGACGCGTCTGAGATATATTACGCTGCTGTCTTGCATCTAAAGATCGTCTTAAATCATAAGACGCAAATTTTGCTTTTGGTCTCTAAATCCAAGGTCGTTCCATTAAAGATGTTAAACATCCTTCGATTAGAATTGTGTGCTGCCCAACTGTTGACCAGATTGACTAGCCATCGCCTTTGCAGTATGATTCCAGAGACGTGCGGCATTGGTTTGGAGCTCAACCTTCCAAATAACGTACTTTTATCGCCAACTGCTGTAGTTTTACTCTTACCTCTCTACTGCAGGCCTGGTGACACCACGTTCCCAGAAAATTAATCCCAGCAGACATCGACTGGCACAACGTGGCGGCATCTTGTCTAATCAACTGCTCTCAACGAGTAGTACTACTTCGACAACTGGAAGTTTCTCATCCCGCAGTTCTTGCTGGCTCAATAGTTGAAGCTCTGGATCCAAAAGTCGACTGTGGTCTTTAATCGCCGGAGTTTGGCGCGAAGTGACTACTGGCTAGAAATACATTTACCTTGGCAGCTCCGGAAATTAGCAATGTTATATTGAATCTTATATGCTACCATTCGTTGTTGTACTTTAAGCGACAGTACAAAGTACTCAGTGATAAATCATAATTGAAAAATATCGAAGGATTTATTCACAAGAGTAGTTGGGAAGTTCAGAAATTTAACTCTACCCTTTAGTGCGAGTATCCTATAATCATACAATCAGAAGACCATTTTGCCATTTTTTTTTGGTGTGCTCATCAAAGCACCCTCCACAGCGGTGTTTAGCTGATCAGCAACACATTGAAGCAACGGTATTAGATTCTGCGTGGTCGATTAAACTTTCAAGGAGTAGAAGAGGAGAAACCTTAAAGTATCATTTAAGTATTTTTTGATCACCCGGGTCGATGTACGTATGATATGTATCTCAGATTTAAATCCAGCTGTGCTTGATACTGTTGCTCTCTTTAATTTCATTGATTTGATGATTTGTATAAAGGTAAACTTTAAGTTTGGGACTTGTAATCCTAAACAAGGTCAATAAAATGAACGTATTAAGAAGCTGTTATTTTATGATAAAAAGTTTCGTCAGTTTATTAAGTTCTATAATCATTTATCTGGTTTCGTAATATTTAATGCAAATATATTGCAAGAAAAAAAATGATTCATAATTTTATAAAAGCAGGTTAAGTTTGTTACATTAATTCTTTCAATTGTGAGGTTTAAAATAATTAGTCAGTGAAACATTTATGATGCCATTACAACAATTTAAAAAAAAATAAACATTAAACAGAAAGTTGATTAAAAATTATGTTAAAATTTTAATATTCAATGAAAAAGAATTATTAAATTAAAACATGTATTTCCTACGTAAAAAATCAGAATAAAGATAAAAAATAAATTAATGGCAGCTTAATGTAGCGTAATAATAGTATTTGCTCTATTAACTGATTGTGTTTCAACTATTTTTTTATTTATTTATTTTTTGTATCTTGAAAAAGAAAACGACTGATGACATCTTGACCCGCCCAAAAAATTATTATGCGATGAATTTAAAAAATCAGACGTTACTATGTTAACAATCCAAGATTCGGATCGTATGAGACAAAACATTGGCACACCTTGACGTGGTTCATTACCAAACTTACCGAAAACAAGATTTGAATTTTATGATGTCTTGGAAGACGTGGAACTTCACACTAATAATGAAGAAAAATTTGTCATGACAAATGACAAGAAAACATCTGTTATTACGTTTTCAACTATAACCAACTTAATCTCACCAATTTCGAACTAGCGATTCATGCTGGTATACGTACAGTTTTGCCTACTACAAAAATAATGGGTTGTCGCTTCCATTTAGGCCAAAGTTGGTAGAGGAAGATCCAAGAACTGGGGCTCAGTGTAGATTATAAAAAGCAAGATTCAAAAATCAGCGATTTTCTCTAAAAAGCTTCTTCGGATTGCCTTTTCTAGATATGCATAAGATTGAGAATTGTTTTTTAGATAATTTGATGAGTGTCATGCCGAATAATAAAAAAGTGGAACAATTTTGCGATTATGTCCTTGATGAATACATCAAGAGCGAATCACCTCGACCTCTCAGTATTTGGGCAAACTTTTCGTCCTCTCTCTGTCGCACAACAAATGATCGTGAGTTGTTCCATTCCTATTTTAATAGTATGTTTTATGCTTCGAACCCCAACTTATTCCAGTTTACAGAAGTATTAAAGGTAGTACAGGCAGTAATTTATATGAAAATGCGTAGTTTCCAATAAAAATATCAAAATTTCTGCAAGAGAAAGAAAGTTTTTTACAAAGGTAAATGATCAAGTATAAAAATAGTTATTCTACTTGGAGTAAATATATTAAAACTGTTTCAAACAAATTTCTACCGTTACAAACCTTGTAATTGTAAATAGTATCTTATTTTATCAAAAGATTGACATTTCATGAGTAATTTTACAATTTTTTCGAACACACCAGTATTTAACTAACTTATACTGCTAGTCCGAAGCCTAGATAAAGTGTGATGAAAAAAAAATTTTTCTTATCAAAAATATTAATCTGGAGATCTTAAGTGTTAGTTAGTATTCACTCATTATGGCCCGGGAGCCAACTCGACAGTGCGTGGGAGCCAACTCGCCACTTTTTTCGCTCATGGGAGCCAACTCGACATCTCCGCAAATAACACAAACTTGAATAAGTAATTATCACTTGTGGATCCAATGGTGTATTTCTCATTACTGCCATTGGGATATCTGTGTTGGACCTCGAAAACTTAAAAAAATTATGAGTGTGATGAACATATGTTTATTTTTTTTTATTGTAAGCATTATGTTGATTTTTAAGAATTAAACAAAATTTGAACTATCAATGAAGATTTATATAAACTTATAAAGCATATAGCAATAAAAAAATTTAAATATTACATACGCTACTATTTTATACATTCAATTAAGAGACTCTTATTTTAAGTTAGAGTAGTGTACAGTTGGCACACGGAGCACGCAGGGGGTGGAGTTCTACTAGTGTATGTGTGTGTGCTTATAAAAGGTAACTTATGAAGACTCTAGAAGCTTTTAAAATACAAACTAGTAGTAATATTAGAAAGTTATGTAGACTGGGCGCATAAGTTTCATTTTACTCTTATTTACCATTGCATAAATAATTGAAAAACTGAGTTTGTTACTTGGAAATACATGAATAAAGTTTTAACGAATTTTTTTTTTTATGACATAGATCTGTTACAAAATAATTTGAGTCAATAAAATTGATCCATCAGTGGCAGCCCACATAATGTCTTTTTACTCATATTATTGTTATTTAAAAATTTATGTTATGATGCAAAAAAGTCTCTGTTGTCTTACATTCACTACGATCTCAAATAAAGCAATTTTCTTTCAGACTTTTTCAAATAATTATTTTGAAGTGATTCTTATAATCATCAAGCGCATTCTAAGTGTTTTCTGTGAGTTATTCTATGTTGATTGAATTGGACGTGAGTTTTAAACTTTAGTATATGGTGCACACATAGACAGAGTTCCTGGAGCACCTGCAACAATGCACTCTTTTTAATGTCACTGTACAAATTTACTAAAGCTTACTTTAATATCTGCTTTTTTTTCTCTGTATAAAGTATAAAATCTCTTGTTATCGAGCAGAATCAAGTGTTTCTTGATTAAAATACGAACTTTACCTGTTGCCACAAAAGCAACATTTTTTTTAAACAGGCACATCTCTACTATTACGCTAAGATAAGACCTCTTTACTTTGGCTGCAGTTTTGTCTGTTAAGCTTTTACCGTTTTTACCATAGTCTCTGGGAAAATACCTTCTGAAGCTCTAAGCTCCTTTGGTTTTTTTTTTTCATTGCCAACTGCACTTTAACTCTTTTGCAATTTTATAAAGTCTCCACTCTTCTGGAGTAATAGTTAGGATACGAATTCTTAGGAAATAATTTTTTTTATGCAAAAAATTTATTTTTCAGTTTACTTCAAACACTTTCCAGTTCTAGTTCTCGTTTTGATTTAACTATTTCATTTTTATTAGATACCCATAGCTCTTGCAATGTAAGATTTTTTAATTGTGTTTGTACTGTGCCTTCAGTAGGCAGTGCATCTTATTACAATAAGTTAACTTTGTACTGCATTGTTTCTTCGTGTCTGTTTAACAAAATAAGTTTAATTTTTGTACTTTGTATTTCTGTTAGATCTGTGAAGAGGCCAACAATGATTAGCAAAACGCCATAGATTAACTCAATAAAGATGCTTTACCCCACTTAAACGAATCTTTTTCTTATTCATTTAAATATTTAAAAGTTAGAGCGAAATAAAGTGGAAGATATTCTTTTTAAGTAGTTCATCTGTAGCCTTATATTCTACAGAACTGTTTTCAGTGAGATAATTATTATGAAGCTGATATTTAAATTAGATGTCCATGTATCGTTATTCAGGATGCAAGAATACGCAGGAGTGTCTGAATTATATCATTTCATTTTCCTGCAGTATGAACAAACTTTGTCTTGATTAATCAGACTCGAAAATTAACGTTTTAGATTTGTTAATTAAGATTTATTTCCTTTATGACTAGAAGTACCCAAATTTGTACAAGGGTTACAACAACGATCATCATAATAAGTCTTAGAAACAGGAATTTTATTAACTTTCACAGTTAAATTGGTAAAAACTGTTTTCGTAATAAAAAATAAAGGGACAACTAAATGACAGACACTTTACATTCTTAAGTTATGTAAATTATCTTACGCAACAACTTTGAAAAATGAATTATGAAGTTTGCAAGAATAACGATAAGTATCTAATTAAAAAAGAAAACACTAATACAGACAATTGCAAATAAAATAAGCCTAATCAAAAATTCATGTTGAGCAACGGTTAAACTGTGATAATGTATACATTCTGTCGTAAGAGTACTTCAGATTTGGGACTCTGACTGTAAATTTTGATTTTTCGGTTAATATCTATTTTTATACTTTTTTTGATTAGGTTTCGATTTTCTTATCATAAACACTCAGGATAACAATGCAACATAAATTGATGGACCTTGACAGTATAAAAATTTTATGCTTCTTTTGAATGTAACTTAGGTCTACAAATTGTGTTTCAACAGTTACTTTTAAAATTTGTATATTTTAGGTTTAAAATTTTCCTGAATATGTTGTTCAAAGAACAAGATACTTATAACGTGTGGCTCAACAAAATTTTTTATAGGTTAAGTTATTAGATAAATAGTTACAAATTGTGATGTGGCGAATTGAAAATACATCTGAACACGTCACAGATCCATTGTCTGGGTGAGAGTCTCGTAGGTAGCTGTCTCTCTCTCTCCTGCATGTGGCTTGCTGTAATGTACGAAATCGAGAGTTCCGTTGTGCATGCGAGAGAGTGCGGACGTGTCGAGAGAGCGCTCCGTAGGAAAGAGTAATTAAAAAGTAATTAAAGTGAAAATTAAAAGAAATAAAAGTACGAGGAAGTGTAAAAAGTGAAGAAGCAGCAGAGAAAAAAGTGTAAAGTGAATAATTATGAAAGTTTGAAAGGATGAAGTGAGATTAGTGTGGTAGTGTCTGGGTAAAGAGAACACGTGTAAGGCAAATAAGGAGTGGGTAGTAAGAATAGGGGATAATAAAGAAAGGTATTAGTGAGCGGAAAAACGAGAGACAAGAGGACAGGAAAACAGTGTGAAAGTGGTGATAGTAAAAGAAAAAGTGCAGTGAAGTTCGAAAGAAAGTGAGGTTAGAAAAGATATTACAAGAAGAAAAAAGCGGCAATTAGAGAAAGAGGTCGATAAAAGGGGTAATCTGAGAGGTAGATAAGAAAGGTCCCTGAAAAAAAAACAATTGTGAGGTTGGTAAGAAAGATCACTACTTTGTCGAGTAAGGCCGGTAAATAGAATTTCTGACCGATGGAAGTGGTTGTCGGTAAAGCAGAAAACTGCATTATCGGCAAAATTTAAAAATGACAGGAAAGCCGCCTGCAGCAAGTATGAATACAAGAAATAATACAAGTACAAAATTAAAGGAACAGACTCTATTGAATTTTACAAAAGAAAATCAGGAGAATAAAGAATTAAACGAGAAGATGAGCAGGTTGGAATGGAAGTTGGACAGCATGATTAGTAGTCTAGAAAGAAGAGAAGAAGATTGAAAAGAGGAAAAACAGATGTGGATAAAAGAAAGGCAACAGTGGATAGAAGAAAAGAAGGCGTTAGAAGAAAGAATAAGCAAGTTGGAATGGGAAACAGAAAAAGCTGAGAGAGAGAAAAGGAGACCGAACATTGTTATAAAAGGAGCAAATATTGAAGGAGAGAATCTGGAGAAGAAGGTCGAAGAGTATATTGAACAAAAGATAAAAATAAAAGTCAAGATAGAGAAGGCTAAAGTGATTAGTGTAAACGCTGGGCAAAATGTGAGGAAGTTGGTGGTAGTAAGGCTGGCAAGTAAAGAAATGAAAGAAGAAGTAATGAGAAATAAAAAACATCTGGAGAGAGGAGTTTACATACAAAGCGATTTAACAGAGAGAAAAAGAGAGATCCAAAGATTTATTATAAACAAGTCAAAAGAGCAGAGGAACAAAGGACAAAATACAAAAGTTGGATATATGAAGATTTTGATCGATGGTAAATGGCTTAGATTTGATGAAAGGAAAGGAGATTTTACAGAGGAAAGAAGAAAGAGTCAAGAATAAAGAGAACAAGAAGATGTAGAGGAGGAGGGAGTGAGAAGAAGATATGTTAGTGTTTGTGCGTGGAACATTGCGGGAGTGCTAAATAAGGACAGTGAAGTGTGGAAGTATTTAAGTGAGTTTGATGTGATAATGTTAGTAGAGACATGGTTGGAAAAGGACAAGTGGACTAATGTAGAAAGTAAGTTGCCAAAAAGCTATGAGTGGAAGTGTATAGCAGCGACTAGAGAACATAAAAAAGGTAAAGCGAAAGGAGGAGTAATATTAGGAATAAGCAAAAAATTGTAGAGTAGAAATCATGAAGTATGGAGCGATAATATAGTAATGCAGGAGATTAAACACGGAAATCAGAACAGGAAGATCATAGAAGTATATAGTCAAAATGTAGCAGAGACGATGGGAATTATAAAGGAAAAAGTAAAAACGAAGGAAAGTGGATGCGTACTTATACTAGAAGACTGGAATGCAAGAACTGGGAGAGAAGGAGGTTGGATTAATGAAAGTGATAGTGAGAGTGATAGTGACGACAAGGACGTAAGGTTAAGAAAGTCGAAAGACGAAAAGATCAATGAGGAAGGTAGAAGACTAATAAAAGAAATAACAGAAAAAGGATGGTGTATAGTAAATGGGCAAAAAGGAGAAGAAGGAGAATTCACATACGTTGGTAGCAGAGGAGAGTCGGTAATAGATTACGCAATAGGATGTCAAGAAGCGTTAGATCAGATTAAGGAAATGAAGATAGGACAAAGAACGGAATCAGATCATATGCCGCTAGAAGTATACCTAGAAAAGAAAGTAGAGGTAGGAATTGTAGAGAAAGAAGAGAGAACAAAGGCAAGGAGGGATTGGACTCAAGAATTGATTTATCAGTATGGAGAACGGTGTAAAGACTGGGAGAGAAAGGGAAAAGAGATTGAAGAAAGATGGAGTGAATTGAAAGAAAAAATAGATAGTGCAGTACCTAAGGTGGAAAAACAGTGTAGAGTGTGGAAGATAGGGGATAAAAAATGGCACGATAAAGAATGGAAGGAGAAAAAGAAGGATTTAAGAAGAATAATGAAAAGGTGGAGGAAAAAGAAAATAGAAAGAAGTTATTAGATAGATAAAAAAAGAGAGTATAGGAACTGGTGTGAGGCAAAAAGGAAAAGGTTTGAAAGATTAGAAGAAGAAGAGATAAAAAAGGAAACATCGGAAGGCGAAGTGTGGAAATATATAAACAAGTACAGGAAAAAACGAAGGAGAGAAATATCCAAAAAGTTCACAGTAGAAGAGTGGAGAAGGTACTTTATGGAAAAGTTAGATGGGAAGAATGAAGAAGGAATTGTGAGGGAAGAGACAAGAAAGGATGAGGCAAGAACAAATGCAGAGGATCAGGAAGAAATGAGCAAGGAAGAGTTGGAGAGGCAGATAGCCAGATTAAAAGTAGGAAAAGCACCAGGAGAAGATAAGCTGGAAAATGAAGTATGGAAGTACATGCCGGGAGAAGTGGATGCTGCTCTGTGGGAATTGCTGAAAAAAGTATGGGAAAAAGGAGAATTACCGGATCAGTGGAGACAAGGTACGATTTGTTTGATTCACAAAAAAGGTGATAAAGATATGTTAGAAAATTATAGAGGAGTTACATTGACATGTACAGCATATAAGATTTATGCGAGTATGTTAAATGAGATGTTAAAAAAGGAAATCGAAGGTAAATTATCAGAAAGTCAGTTTGGTTTTAGAGAAAAGAGGGGAGTAATAGAAGCTATATATACATTGAAACACATTGTTGAGGAAAAATTAAGTAAAAAAAGAAGAAAATTATTTACATGTTTTATTGATTTAAAGGAAGCATTTGATCAAGTGGATAGGAAAGTTTTAAAAGAAAGATTAATAGAAATGGAAGTGAGTGAAAAGCTAAGAAATAGGATTATGGATATTTATAAAGAAACGAGAAATGTAGTTAAAGTTGGAGAAGAGGAATCCAAGGAATTTTGGACAGAGAAAGGTGTGAGGCGAGGCTGCCCACTGAGCCCAACGCTGTTTAACGTGTACTTAGCGGATCTGGAGCAGGAATTAAAGAAAGGGCAGGTGGGAGGATGCAGAGTTGGTAATGAAAAAGTATGGAGTCTATCTTACGCGGATGATATAGTATTAATAGCAGATAGAGAAGAAGAATTGAAAGAGATGTTAAAAAGATTCAAAAAGTACACAAATAAAAAGAAGATGATTTTAAGTGAGGAAAAAACGAAAATTTTAGTGTTCGAGAAAAGAAAGAGGAATGATAGAAGATGGAAGTGGGGGAGTAAGGAATTAGAAGAAGTAAATGAAATAAGATATTTAGAATATATACTACAGAAAAATGGGAGAAACGATAGGCATATAGAAGAAAGGAAAAGAAAAGCAGTGATAGCTATGAAAAATGCATGGAGCATAGGAGAAAGAATATTTAAGAATAGCTACAAAAGAAAAAGAAAATTATTTACAGCCCTAGTAGAAAGTATAGCGCTATTTGGTGCGGAAGTGTGGGGCTGGGAAGAAGAAGAAAGACTAGAAAGTATACAGAGAAGATATATGAAATGGATATTAGGATTAGACAGCAATACACCAAATTATATAGTGGAAGTGGAGTGTAGATTAGAAAGGATGAGTATAAAAGCGTTAAGGAGAGCGTTAAAGTTTGAAGAGAAAATTAGGGAGTCAGACATAAAATTAGTAAAAGAATGCATAAGAGAAAAGGACAAGGACAAGGAAAGACAGAGAATAGGAAAGGATTCAAAAAAGAGAGCTGAATTACTACGGGAAGAGAAAGTAAAAGAAACAAGATTTATGAAAGGAGTAGAATTTAGGGAGGAAGTAAGAGAAAAAATATTAATGGACAAGGAAAGAAAAGAAAAAGAGAAGAGAATGGAAAAGATAAAGAATTCACGGTACAACAGAACATATAAAGGTATAAGAACAGAAGATGAACCAGAATACTTGAAAAAGGATATGCCATTAAAGGATAGAAAGTTAGTAGCAAGGTTTAGATGCGGAAATGAATGCAGAAGTAGAGAATACTGGAAAGGAGAGGAGGATAAGAAGTGTAGATTATGCAAGGAGGAGGAAGAAGATCTTAGACACATACTAAAGATTTGCGGAGATACGAGAAATGAAGAAGAAATGGAAAAAATACTAAGCCACGATGCAAAAGAGATAGAAGTGCTAAGAAAAGTAATCAGAAAAAGGAAGGAGTCAGAAAAGATATAAAAGATAAAAGAAAGTATGCAGAAAGTTATGGTAGTAAAGAGAGAAGAAGGATTAGTAGGACAAGAAAGAAGAGAGAAAAAGAAATGCAAGGAAGAATGAAGAATACAAAAAATATATGGACAATTTAAAGAAAAGAGTTGTTTATTTTTGAAATTTTTGATAGTTAAGTAGTATTAGAAAATTTGTTTACTGAATTAAATATAGGAAATTTTGATAATTTTGATAATGTAAGTTGTAAATTTTTGAATTTTTGATAGGCATGTGTTTAATTTTGAAGTTTGAGAATTGAGTTTTGTAGAATTGGAATTGTAGTGATATTAAATTTGTTTTATTCCAATTTTATTATAAAAAAGACAAAGTAGAATATTAAGAACAGTTAAAGTAAAAATGAATGTATTATATAGCGTAGATTAAGTATATATTAAATGTACAAAATGTTACGGAACCCCTCCAAACCCGTAAGGGACGGAGTATGAAATAAATAAATAAAAAAATAAATAAATAAATGTACGAAATCCTGGTGTGAGGCCCGGAGGCCACAGCGTTAAGAGTAACTATAGAGCTCAGTCTGACTCTCCTTCCGTGCTTCATACCCGTATCCTAGAGATGTGTGTGTGTGTGCGATGTTGAGAGAGTGGATCCGTGAACGGCACCTATCGGTGTGTCGGTGTCATGGGAGCAAACATAGTATTGGTGGCCAATTCGTAGTGCTGTGCTGGCTGATAGTGTGTGGTGGGCCGCATAGCATACAGAGTGGCTACGCGGTGAGTTAAGAGAGACACTTGAGCTTGCTGCAAGGCTAGCACTGGAGCATCTCTCATCTGCTGAGCTACAGTGAAGAAATAGCGCCGATATCCCAGTGCCACATATACCAACGAGTCCTTGCTCGGCTAACTAGGTTCCCCGGTGCCGCCGACGCAGATAGCATCGCCGAAAGGATCAAGGAGATCGTCACCAGTGAAATCCTGGTAGGTGACTGTACTTAGTGTTGGTGCTGTGTGTTGTAGAGTATTAATGCAGTCGTCCCCCATTATCTGGCCCTAATATCTGCGAGTCTACATGAGTCCCCTATCGCGAGTGTAAACATTGATAAAACGCCAAGTGTAACGTAGCATAAAGATTACAGCAAACAACGACGCTGGGCCATCGCCTTTATGGTGTGCCGCATCCGTATTATAACTTGAGTGGCTGTTCATGAAATTAGAAAATATACTTAATTAAATTAAGAAAGTTGTCTTAGAGTTTTCACTCGGCTTGGGTATTGTGAACAGTAGCTGAGTAGCTGCCACCGGTTGTGACCTAGAGTAGAAAGGTGTTTGCAAGTGATTGCAATAAAGCTAAAGAATAAGCTATTCTATATCATTACCTATACTAGACTATAGGTTGATACAGTTTACGTCACACACGACCATAAACAATCTGATCCCTTCCCGAATACAGTTAACGTGAAAATGTAGTAAGTAAAAAAGTAAAATACAGGTTAGTCGCAATCCCCGGCTAACGTGTTTCGAAGTTTCCTTATTAAAATTTGTTTTTGTCGGTTTTTATCAGACTGTATCTTTTTATTGAAAACTCTAATATATCTTTACTAGCACGATTTATTGGTAATGTGCTCCATCGAGTTTGTGTATAAATCTGACTAATGTGCATTTAATAAGGGAACTGATAGTATTTAAATTTAAAACATTTATTATTATTATTATTTATTAATGTTAAAAGACGTGATCAACTATATTTGTTGTAGAGACTTGTCGTCAATATTTGAGTAAAATGCATAGTGTCGTGTATCTCTCATGAAAGTGTATCTCTCAATCTTTCTGCAATCAGCGCCTTTCACGTGCCCCTTACGTACGCAACTCCAAATGTACCCTTTGCTTAAATCAAAATTATAGAATAGTCAAATGAATAAAGTATTTATATACTGCCTCTACAATAAGAATGTAATAAAATTAGAAATAGAAGTAGCGACTATTATTTATTGTAACCATCTATAAGTAACAGATTACGACATTTAGTAATAAAAGGATATTTATAATTAATGACATAACAAAATAATTTGATGTTCACAAGTACAATACAGTAACTATATGTTATGATTGTTATTTAAGATATTTTTTTTCTTTCTGTACAAAGAATTACTCTTTATTAACAGAATCAAAACTTACTATTTTAAGTAATGATTAAAATCCATAACTTGATACGTATTTTTCACATATTTTCTATCTTTTAAATTAAAAAAATGTATAGATTGTGTAAAATATAACTTTTAAACTGTTACTTAATGTGTTTACATCTGCTTATGCATAACTACATGCACACTAGTACAAAAACTTTTCTATTTATATAATTCTTTATTATTTTTTATTCTTATAGTGCACAAGTAAACTTAATTATTGCATCTTACTAATTGTATAACATAACCCTTCTCCACACTGAAAATTATTTTTACTTTGCTGTATACCAGATTTTCTTCTAAATACCAATGCCCTGCTCCCACCCGCAAGGGAAAAAGTAGTGGTCTTCTCTCCTTTTAAAAGATTAAACAAGATTTGAGTGATAGCTTTTTATTATCCATTTATTTTTAAAGACCTCTATAAGTATAAATACTATTGACATTTACTTTCTTGAGACGGAAGCTCATCATCTACCTTTTTAAATCAATCGCTTTCACTTACTTAACATGCTGTTCTGTTATAGTGTCTACTTATGCACAAATAAACTTGTTTTATATTCTATCAGTGCTCTTTGCTGTGATGTTTAATGTACCTCGTTTAACTTAAATGTACCTTGAGTTTCAACTAAGTACTTCCGTGTAGAATTAGGATCGTCGTTGTAGTCAACCTTGTAAGATCTTGCTTAAATTTATCCTCAGCTTAAATTGACCCTTTCCCGTCCCGTAAAAATTTATCTAATAAACCTATTAAACTTAAGTTAGCCTTGTACATGTAAAATTCGACGAGGATTCCAATAGTGCTGCTCAAATTATGGTACCATTAACTTTTTCAAAGATAAAAATTAAATTTTCTCAAAAAAAATTTTGAGGTTAGATTTGACGTTATATTCCGATTCTATAGTCAATTTTAAGTAGATAGACGCTCTGATCCGCTGTTTTTATCGTTATATCAAATAATACAGTAAAATGAAATTAGTCCATTGTTATAATAATTGCCTACACTGTGGCAATTTCCTCTCAAATCGTATAGAAGTACGCTCGCCAACTTCCCTAACCAGAGCAACATGCTGCACTTTGCAATATTCTTTTCATGTTAGAGAACATGATTATTATGTCAACTCATTTATGGACGGCTACCTGCAAGGGCCCAAGCACACGCAACCTTCCTATAGAGTTCAAATTAAAGAAAAAAAATAAATAAAAGGTAATCCGTTATTGGTTCAATATCTGAAGCTTTATTTTACAGCATAGTGTAACAGCAGACAAACAAATCTCCTATAAGATATCGCTCCAATTACATATGTAAAATAATAATAAAACTGAAGATTTCCCGTCGTCTACAAAATTAATTATTATTATAACTGATTCATAAAAAAAAATGATTAAATGATTTTATGCTTAACGATACAATGTTATAAACGTTACTGTGTACGTTCTTGCAGGCACAGAAAATTCAAAAGCTACTACCACACCTTCATCCTAGCTCAGTTTTCCAACCAAGTTTATTATAAGCCTTTTTAAATAAGAGCACTCAATGAAACATGTACAAAAGTGGCTCAGCCAATTGACCGATCCATTATTAAACGATCCATTCCTGTTTCTTCAATTACAAGAAGCATCAATTTATTTATATTTCGTGATTAAAAGATACAGTATTTTTGTATAAGCAATTATATTTCTGTCAACATAATGGATGTAAACAAAAATTTTAGAGTTTTTTTTTTGTTAAGTCTAATTGTTGATCACAATAAAAAAAATCGTACAACAAAATCAACAGATTTTCAGTGCACTTTGAGTCTGCTTTGGTACAGTACGCAGCTTAAATGCATTATTTAAAAGTGTCATCGTTACTTCTTATCACCTTGATGATTTTTCTAAAAAAAACTTGATTCTCAAAGCAGCTCCATTCTTGAATGAAAAGTATGCGACTATAAAAATGAGTATTTTTATACTTTAAAAGTCCTCAGTTAGCACTACTTTGTAGGGACAATATGAATAACAAATTTTGAGGTCTTATACGTCAGAAATTCGAGGTTCCTGCAACAGTTTCATGTGTCGATTAATCGAAATTGACCAGAAAAATCGCAATCGTAACTAAACAGGTAATTTGTTACCGTTCGGCCTGATATGATGCGATGAAAAGCTTTTTCGCATTGTTTATAGTGTCTTTGTTACCTGCTGTTGATTTAATAATTTTAAAAAGAGGAATTTGTTTTTTGAAGCATTATCATTCTTATATAATACGTATTCAATTTTTAAAGGCCTTTCATTTCACTTAACAAGTCATCGGTTAACAATTCTATGCTGGGACAATATAAATATTTATTATTAAGGTCTTTAACGTCAGAAGTATAAAAATTTCGCAAGAGTTTAATGAGTCAAATCAATAAAATAACTCAATAAACTTCTATAGTTTAAATTCATAAGGTATTCAAGAAAATTTCGTTCATATTTGCTGCATTTAAATGCTTTTCCGCATTGTTTTGCAGTATCATTGGTACTTACATATTACTTAATGATTTTCGAAAATAATTTTGTTTTCTCAAGGAGCTTCATTCTTGTACAATAGGTACACAAATTCTGAAAAGCCTTTCTTTATGCATTAAAAGACGTCTGTTAGCAGTATTTTGCTGGGAAACAATAAATGCTTTTTTTAAAGGTCTTATTCGTCAGAAATTTAAATATTCTCCAAAAGTTAAATAGGTCAATCTTTTAAATTAAATGAGAAATAGGTGGTGGTTATTAATTCTAAGGCATTTAGTTAAATTAAGGCCCAATTTGTTACAATAAAACGCTTTCCTGCATTGTTTACAGTGTCTTTGTCATTGTTGTAGCAAAATACTACTTAAAGAAGCATTTTAAAGAATGAAGAATATCAATGACACTGCAAAATAATGCCAAAAAGCATTGTAATGCATCAAATTAGGCTAAAGTTTACAAAATACATTGTTCCCATGATTTCTTGAGGTTTTGTGCATAAGCACATGATCAGTAAGAGCTAATTTAGGAGTGAGAATAAAAACTCTAAAGTCAGGTGTTAGTCTGTAACGATCGTCTTAACGATATAGACTGAGCCTGATGAGGTTGGCGTTAAGACCAACGAAACGTTACTCAAACTAACACCTGACTTTGGAGTTTTTATTCTCACTCCTAAATTAGCTTTTACTGATCGTGTGCTTATGCAAAAAACCTCTAGAAATCATGAAAACAATTGGGAGCAGAACGGCACGTTCAACAAACACCGTAATAAAATACATTGTTATTTGAAATTATAAAATTTTTTTCGTTTACTTGACAGCTTGACCTATTTATCTCCTGCAGAGTATATTAATTCTGACGTATAAGACCTCGAAATTGAATATTTATGTTGTCTCAACAAAGTACTGCTAACAGACGACTTTAAAGTATATTTAAAGACTTTTTCAAAATGTACACATGTAACGTTCGAATGAAGCTGCTTTAAAAAAAACAATTAGCTTTTAATAATCAACAAAGTTCGAGTAAGTAATAACGACAACGCAAACAATGCGAAAAAGCGTTGTAATGCAATAAATCTGGCTTTAATTTTACTAAATACTTTGTTATTTGAAATCATAAAATTTTTCTCGTCAATTTTTATCTCTTGACCTATGAAACTCTTGCCTAATTTTTAAAGTTCTGACGTATAGAACCTCAAAGTTATATAGTAATATCGTTTCAGCCAAGTACTGCCAACAGACGACGTTTAAAGTTGGTCACGGGAGAATAGGATTGTAACACCAAGCCGAGGGTAAGCCCAAGCAGTGGCGCTATTACATTCCTCCGCCCGTGGAGCGGCGGTGGGGAGCTCTCGTGGGTGTTACAAATGTAGTGGTTTGCTTACTACAGTTTCTATTTTTAAGTCCCACTGTCCAAACACACATGCTCTCACGAGGGTATCCCCGCCCTGACTCCTCGAGCGCTCGGGCTTCTCAACGCAACGAGGCCCCGCGCTTGCTCTCTTCGCCTACAGACCGATGTGCGAGTAACACCTGCGGGAGAGCCTGTTATCTGCTGCTGAGTCGGGACAGTTTTTGAAGCACATCATGCTATTCAATAATTATGTGCTGCCTTTCTACTTTTGCTGCTTGGGATGCAATTCTTTTCGTCCTCGGCTTGGTGAGCTTAGTTTTACATTCAAGACAGTTCCTTTCTCTTTAAATCGAAAATCAGCATTTTCTAGTTGTATTTAAACATTGATGTTGTTTTTTCCGCGCAACTTAACAAAATTAAAGCAATGTAAATTGTTTTTTTTTTTGGTTGGATGTAGTTGAATTCTTTTGTTAAAATTATATTTGTTTGTTGATTTAAGATACGCATCCGACTTCTTATTTCGTCATTGCTTTCCTTTGGATAACCATTTATACCACAATACTAATCAAACATAATCCTGCTGACGCTCTCTACTCGAGACTTTCTTCAATAAGTTTCGACTGAGCTAAGCAGTTCATTAAACAAAAGTATTTTAAAAGGCTTTTCAGAAAAGTATATATGTTATGCAAGAATAAAGGTAAACAAAGCTGCTTAAAAAAACAATTCTTACAATAATTAACAAAGTATGAGTTAATAACGCTGACACTGCAAACAATGCGAAAAGCATTTCAATGCAGCAAATCAGGCCTAAAATTTCCCAAGTACCTTATTATTTGGAATCATAAGATTTCTCTTGTTAATTTTGATGTTTTGACCTATAAAACTCTTGCAGATTTTTTAAACTTCTGACGTATAAGACTTTGAAATTGGATATCAATATTGTCTTAGCAAAGTACAGCTGACAGAAGCATTTTGAAAAATAAAGTAAAGCTTTTTGAAATTGTTTACTTATCATGTCAGAACAGAGCAACTTTGAACAACAAAATTTGATTTTAAAAATGGTCATGGTATCAACGAGTATCAATGACACTGCAAAACAATGCAAAAAGCATTTTTAAGCATTAAATTAGGCCTAAATTTTACTAAATACTTTATTTTTTGAAATTATAAAATTTTTTCCGCTTAGTTTGACAGTTTGACCTATTAAAATTCTGCAGAATATTTTAATTTATGACGTATAAGACCTTGAATTTTAGAATTTATGTTGTCCCAGCAAAGTACTGCTAACAGACGTTTTTTAAAGTACATTAAAAGGCTTTTTAAGAATGTATACATGTTATTTAAGGATAAAGCTGCTCTAGAAGCAATAATTTCTTTTAATAATCAACACAGTATGAGAAAGTACTGACAATACTGCAAACAAAGCGGACAAGTATTTTAACGCAACACATTTGGCCTAAAATCCACTCAATGTTTTTTTATTTGGAATCATCAGATTTTTCTTGTTAATTTTAATGTCTTGACCTATTAAACTCTTGCAGAAGATAAATTTTTTGCCGAATAATACTTCAAAAATTAACGTTTATATTGTGCTGGCAAAGAACTGTCAACTGGCGAATTTTAGAGTATTGAAAAAAAGAGTTGAGTACGTCAATCTTTTAAATTCAATGAGAAATATTTTATGGTCATAAATTATAAGGCATTTAGTTAAATAAAGGCCTAATTTGTTGCAATAAAATGCTTTTTAACATTTTTTTCAGTGTTGTCGTTACTTACTTAAACTTTGTTAATTATTAAAAAAGATTGTTTTTTCTAAAGCAGCTTTATTCTTACATGTAAAATGTACATATTTTCAAAGAGCCCTCTTATGTACGTTTGAAGTCATCTGTTAGTAGTACTTTAATGAAATAATATTAATATTCAATTTTGATGTCTTATGCGTCAAGAGTTTCATAGGTCAAGAGATAAAAATTGACGAGAAAAATTTTATGATTTCAAATAACAAAGTATTTAGTAAAATTAAAGCCAGATTTATTGCATTACAACGCTTTTTCGCATTGTTTGCGTTGTCGTTATTACTTACTCAAACTTTGTTGATTATTAAAAGCTAATTGTTTTTTTTAAAGCAGCTTCATTCGAACGTTACATGTGTACATTTTGAAAAAGTCTTTAAATATACTTTAAAGTCGTCTGTTAGCAGTACTTTGTTGAGACAACATAAATATTCAATTTCGAGGTCTTATACGTCAGAATTAATATACTCTGCAGGAGATAAATAGGTCAAGCTGTCAAGTAAACGAAAAAAATTTTATAATTTCAAATAACAATGTATTTTGTAAACTTTAGCCTAATTTGATGCATTACAATGCTTTTTGGCATTATTTTGCAGTGTCATTGATATTCTTCATTCTTTAAAATGCTTCTTTAAGTAGTATTTTGCTACAACAATGACAAAGACACTGTAAACAATGTAGGAAAGCGTTTTATTGTAACAAATTGGGCCTTAATTTAACTAAATGCCTTAGAATTAATAACCACCACCTATTTCTCATTTAATTTAAAAGATTGACCTATTTAACTTTTGGAGAATATTTAAATTTCTGACGAATAAGACCTTTAAAAAAAGCATTTATTGTTTCCCAGCAAAGTACTGCTAACAGACGTCTTTTAATGCATAAAGAAAGGCTTTTCAGAATTTGTGTACCTATTGTACAAGAATGAAGCTCCTTTAGAAAACAAAATCATTTTCGAAAATCATTAAGTAATATGTAAGTACCAATGATACTGCAAAACAATGCGGAAAAGCATTTAAATGCAGCAAATATGAACGAAATTTTCTTGAATACCTTATGAATTTAAACTATAAAAGTTTATTGAGTAATTTTATTGATTTGACTCATTAAACTCTTGCGAAATTTTTAAACTTCTGACGTTAAAGACCTTAATAATAAATATTCATATTGTCCCAGCATAGAATTGTTAACCGATGACTTGTTAAGTGAAATGAAAGGCCTTTAAAAATTGAATACGTATTATATAAGAATGATAATGCTTCAAAAAACAAATTCCTCTTTTTAAAATTATTAAATCAACAGCAGGTAACAAAGACACTATAAACAATGCGAAAAAGCTTTTCATCGCATCATATCAGGCCGAACGGTAACAAATTACCTGTTTAGTTACGATTGCGATTTTTCTGGTCAATTTCGATTAATCGACACATGAAACTGTTGCAGGAACCTCGAATTTCTGACGTATAAGACCTCAAAATTTGTTATTCATATTGTCCCTACAAAGTAGTGCTAACTGAGGACTTTTAAAGTATAAAAATACTCATTTTTATAGTCGCATACTTTTCATTCAAGAATGGAGCTGCTTTGAGAATCAAGTTTTTTTTAGAAAAATCATCAAGGTGATAAGAAGTAACGATGACACTTTTAAATAATGCATTTAAGCTGCGTACTGTACCAAAGCAGACTCAAAGTGCACTGAAAATCTGTTGATTTTGTTGTACGATTTTTTTTATTGTGATCAACAATTAGACTTAACAAAAAAAAACTCTAAAATTTTTGTTTACATCCATTATGTTGACAGAAATATAATTGCTTATACAAAAATACTGTATCTTTTAATCACGAAATATGAATAAATTGATGCTTCTTGTAATTGAAGAAACAGGAATGGATCGGTCAATTGGCTGAGCCACTTTTGTACATGTTTCATTGAGTGCTCTTATTTAAAAAGGCTTATAATAAACTTGGTTGGAAAACTGAGCTAGGATGAAGGTGTGGTAGTAGCTTTTGAATTTTCTGTGCCTGCAAGAACGTACACAGTAACGTTTATAACATTGTATCGTTAAGCATAAAATCATTTAATCATTGTTTTTTATGAATCAGTTATAATAATAATTAATTTTGTAGACGACGGGAAATCTTTAGTTTTATTATTATTTTACATATGTAATTGGAGCGATATCTTATAGGAGATTTGTTTGTCTTACACTATGCTGTAAAATAAAGCTTCAGATATTGAACCAATAACGGATTACCTTTTATTTATTTTTTTTTTTTAATTTGAACTCTATAGGAAGGTTGCGTGTGCTTGGGCCCTTGCAGGTAGCCGTCCATAAATGAGTTGACATAATAATCATGTTCTCTAACATGAAAAGAATATTGCAAAGTGCAGCATGTTGCTCTGGTTAGGGAAGTTGGCGAGCGTACTTCTATACGATTTGAGAGGAAATTGCCACAGTGTAGGCAATTATTATAACAATGGACTAATTTCATTTTACTGTATTATTTGATATAACGATAAAAACAGCGGATCAGAGCGTCTATCTACTTAAAATTGACTATAGAATCAGAATATAACGTCAAATCTAACCTCAAAATTTTTTTTGAGAAAATTTAATTTTTATCTTTGAAACAGTTAATGGTACCATAATTTGAGCAGCACTATCGGAATCCTCGTCGAATTTTACATGTAGAAGGCTAACTTAAGTTCAATAGGTTTATAAGATAAATTTTTACGGGACGGGAAAGGGTCAATTTAAGTCGGTCACGTTTTATATTTCAATTATTTTTCACTTCTACTTTTACTCCTACTCAAGTTCTGACTTTTTTGGTGTGTCACACAAGATTAAACCTGTTTTTTTATATTTACTACCGTTAAAATAATTATTTCTTTGAAAATTTAAACACCTAAAATTTGAATACTTATTCATAAATATTTTCCGTTACTGTCGGTAAGTGATCTTTTCTGTGTTTTCCGTACGCATATTTAAATGAACAATTATCGTTCTTGTGTCTATAATGTCTGTTTATAAAAACTCTACCTTTTATATTGTAAGTAACTCGATTATCTCAACGTTTCGAATATATTGAAGAGAACTTAAACATTGTTATATTAGCTATATATTATTTCTCCAAATTTTATTTGGTTCTCAGTTTTCATACAAATTTTAAAATAAGTTGTTCTCTTACAATTATTGCTAAAAAGTCCAATCTCTAAGTGGTGGAATACTTGTGTAATTAGTCACATTAAAAGTACCTGAGTAACAATTTTTTGAATTAGATATTTATTTTTTCTGATTATAACTTAAATTATGTGATTGTTAGTAATCTTACTTTTAAAAAATAATAATTTTTACCAGGATAAATCGCTTATTTAACTTATTTTGTTTTGAAATAAAATAACATTGAATCATTAGTTTATAATTATTTATTAAAATGTAATACATTGGTGTTAATTTTTCATACAAATTAAAATTTTTTTTAGGTGTCATAATAGATTTTTTAGAGTCCATCCTGCTGCAGGTGATGACGGAAATCGTAATGTAGAAAACAATGAAAATCTCCCGAACAATCCCCAAATCATGGAGCCAGGTATACTAATGATAGCAAGAGAGCTCTTACAGCGGGCGATAAATACCAATACTAACCACAGAAGAAGACCAAACATCATTTTGTTTGCATGGACATTCTTGAGTTCTTTTTTTATTTCATTGGTACCAGAATAACAAAACATTGTATGAGAAACATAGTTTTACACAATTTTGCTCTCTAACAATGTTATTGAAAGCAAAAAAACACTTTATCTTAAAAGTTCTCCTTCTTGTACATCTAAAAATGTATGTATCCAGCTATAACTTACACTTTTCTGCCAAGTATTCTATGCTTGATAGTAGGTAAAACAATTGTTAAATGCAGTGTACTGAAAATATTTTTCAAATATAAAAAAATGTGCAATGTACAGATCTTATAATCGATTACCTTTAGCAACATAAAAACTTGAAAACTGTGTGTTAATCTTATTCGTTTTAAAATGAGTTGCAAAATATTTTTTACTTAGTTCAGCAGCTTATAAAATCACAAAATTTAATGGTTTGGAATGATTCTTAATGCCCATTTATTTAGAAACTTAGAAAGATTATCACAGTTATAAGGTTGTTACGAAAGCTGATAAGCAGCTTTGCAAACTTTATTTTTGTTACTGGTCATACAAAAAATTATCAGTAAAAGACCAATCGAAATAAGATGGCCGATAAATAAAGAAAAAAAGACAAAAATAAAGACAAAAAAAATTGCTTAAACTAAGAGCAAAAAAATCTCAAGAAACAATTGTAATAAATTAATTACTTCTATACAAATGGTTTATAAAAGAACAAAATCATAAGTAGCTAGTGTGAAAAACAAATATGCTAAAAAAAGTTATAAATAAACAATGAACAGGCAAAAGATTAGAAATCTGAAAGATTTGGAGGCTTTTAATTTTACTAGAGTCAAAAATTTTCTGACTCCATTTTACATGGAGCCTGTTCAGGCTATTATCCAATGCAATCTTGAGCTAAGCAGCATATTTTTTAATTGGCAGTGTTCTCTTGTACAAGCGTAGTAGATTTTAAAGCATAACTTTTATTATAAATCAGTAGTCAATACCTCATAAACTAATAGATTACCTCTACAAGACATAAACATTTTAATTAAAAGCAATATTTGGTCAATATATTACGTAAGTATATAAATAGACTTTAAAGATTATAAAATACGATATAAATCATGTTATTACCAGAATAGAACATCTTTCCATAATAATAAGAAATAAAAACCTGTTAAGTATGATCTATGTAATCACATGTAATTCATAATGCTGCAAGTAAAACTAACGTCTATTGAATCTATCACAATCATTTTTCTTTCTAACCTTAAAACAGTTCAAAATAACGAAATCCACAAAAAAATAATAAAAATAATTAATTAGTACAAAAAATACATAAAAGTATTAGTCGTAAAATCTACCCCATGTAACTGTAAAAAATTTAAGTAGGTGATGGCGTTGCTCTCTTATATAGTATTTGTCACATCTGTGTTACCATTTAACTGAAATAATTCACCGTTAATGTGTGGCGAGCTGCGAGACACAAGTCTTGATATTGGACAGATATGCGTATTTTATTACTTATATTATGATATGATGTCGCATACGGCTAATAATAATTAATTTTATTGTGTGCAACAGATGCATCACGTATGACGGAAGAATGATTGTTTGGAAATGCTTTCATATTTGATGTAAAAAAATACTATACGAGTACGTTTTCCCATAGGGTCTTATTTTTTGATCCTAGACTTCTTAGGAATCGAATATTCTCAATTTTTTCTTGCTTTCTTTGACATGTTAACGATTTGAATATTCGATGTTGACTAATCACAGGAGGACATGTTGAGCTGGCTTTGTCTACTATGCGCAGTTAAATGCAGCCGATTATATGTCCGACCATTTAATTATGGATTATTTGTAAAGAATTTTAAATAATTTTTTATAGCTACAGAAAAGTTTATGTATGTAAAGTAATACGTATGTCGTGATATTGAGGACCTATGGTAATAGACAAAGAGGTAGGTAACTACATTAAAATTTTATTTCCAACGCAATCTAACTATATAAAAACTATAAATTGTACACCAAAGAACTGAAATATTGGTATGCCATACCAACACTGCAATCTTTTGAGATACAGCAACGTCATTTTTGTGTTAGAAATAATCGTTTTGGATAATGATTTCCTACAGTATAATTTTATCTTATTTCTATAGTCAATCATTAAAATCTTGTCGGAAATATGTGCCATACTTAAGCAAAGTCGCTTATTTTTAATCTATGCGAAACGGTTTCTTACAGCAGTAAACTAACAAGACAGCTTTTTTTATTAATAGTGATTGATAACGACAATAATTCCATACCGATCAGGCAGTTCAATATAGCTTCATATTAAATCTCTGTAATTATATGTATCTTCCTATATTATATAGTCGTAAGAGTGAGAGCGAGAATTGCTCCCCCCCCCCGCCCCCCTCCCCAAATAAGGTAGTAATTCTTTCATTTTCTTGCATTTTTTAAATAATCCAACTTTTTTGCTAGATCCCCTCCCGATCCCCGCAGCTTACCCATATATAATGTGAATATATTCGTAAAGCCTCATATATAAACTGTTACAAGTGGTCTAATTTTCACATTTAATTTTATTTGACCATAACAAAAAATTTTGTTACAATTATTTTACTTACGATGTTTATTTTGATCACATACTCTAAAATTTCTTTTTAGGTGCTCTGCGCTTACATAACCTTTTCCACAATTTTGACAAATATTTTTTTGAACGTTTTTTTCATGACTTTTTAGGGATCTCTGTAAGTGATAATTTCTTTTGAAACTTTTTTCGCATTTAATACACTTAAAATTTTTTTCAATGTTTTGGCATTCCTTTGTGTGACGCAAATAGTTTTTCTGATCTAATATTATAATGCTACACAGATCACATACAAAAAATTTTTTTTTGTGAATTTTTCGTGCGATGATAGACACTTTTGATTTGAAAATTTTGAGTTACATTTGTCACATTAATAAAATTTTGCATCCATGATGGTATATCTGAAAACATATTACAAAAAACGGATTGTTTATAATTACATAAATCTGGGTACTAGACGGTACTGAAATTTGCTTTTTTGATGATAGAAAAAATTTGCAAGAAAGTATGAAAATAGTAATGAACTATAGAATAGTTTTTTTGTTACTCTAAAATTTCATTCCAAACAATATTTTTAATTTCAAATTCGTTTTCTGTTTCAATTTGCATAAAAATTTTCTTTTAGTTTCTACACCTAGACGATGCAACATATAATTGCCCATGAGAAAATAATGGTTTTCTAAGGTATAATCGTAAGGCATCAAAACTTTGACCTTGAAATTTATTGATAGTCATAGAAAAAGCTAAGGTAAATGGAAATTGTTTTCTGTGCAATATAAATGGTAGTGGAGAAGAATTGTTTGTATGTAGTCTTATTCTTGAAATAAAGACTTAATTTTCTTTTTTTTTACCTATGATTATTTCAGCTTGATGTTGTATGTAAATAATTTTGTAATTTGTAATCTTGTACCATTGCAAAGTCCTTCAGATATGTTTAAGTTTAGTAATAACATAACAATAGCGTTAATTTTCAAATTTAATTTATGTGGAGGAAGACCTTCTTTGATATTATTTAAATATTCTGTAGGGAAATGAATATAAATATTATCGTCTGATTTATCTACTCCTTTGTGAGTTGCTTCATCAATACTATAGTACGTGACTAATGTTCCTACCATATTATTTAAAATTTTTTTGTTCAAAACATGAGTGTATTCATTGTAAGATGTTAATATAGCTTTACTTATAAAAAAATCATCATTATTAAAAATTTTAGAACATACATCATTTGTTTTCCATGTCTAAGGAATTACAAAAGTTTTAATTTTGCCTTTTCCTATATCCAGTAGCAATGAAGAAAATTTTTTATCAACTGAACGTTGATTATTTTTGAAATAAAAATTATTAAATAAAGGCCAAAAATTGAAAAATTTTATGGTTTCTTGAACAATAGTAATTTTGCTTTCGTTCTTTACTAATAGGAGAATTTGACGAAAGTCTCCACCTAAAATTATTGTTTTATTTCCAAAAGGTATAAGTCAGGGAAAATAACAAGTGATTGTTTAAGATTCATGTTATTACTTATGATCAATATACATTTATTACATGTATAAATTTTAAGTCACAATTAATATAACTCGGGTTTTTTTCCATACTTCGTAAATCTAATTTGCAAGTACGGTGGTTGGTGCGCAGATCGCGAAAAGGGCATATATATAGTTATAAGAGCTTAAAAATATCTATTGACACATACAGGATAGACAGCTCATTTAAAAAAGGAAGCCACTAGAAGAAATAATAAAGCTCACCAACAAAAAGTTGAGAGCACTTCTTTCTGTCTATATAAACTTTACCACTTTTATTTAAAATTAGCAGCTTGTTCTTCATATTTCCTTAAAAGCAGACCAGTAATCATTCCCCAGCGTAGAAAATTTATTCCCGAGTATTTTTGAAAAATGCTATAGTCTTCCGAATTCTGTAAAATATACTTAAACATATTATTTCCATACTAACAATTAATTTTATCATTTTTTAAGGCTTTAAAAAAATTATTACAAACCTTATTTTAAAAAAATTACATTTATAACACAATAAAAGGGGGAGTTGGCGCGTGGATCTTGCAGGGGGGCGGAGCCACACCAATATATATATGTGTGTGTGTGTGTGTGTGTGTGTGTGGGTGGGTGGGTGGGTGTGGGTGTGTACACGTAAGCGACCTTTTGATTGCATATTATATGTACGATATATAGCTGCATAAGCTAATATATGATGTTAATAATTGTATATATAGGTTCATATTTGCAAAATTTAACTAAATATATCCTCTATTGCCATGTATATCTTTTAAATAATAAAATATATGGAAAAAATTAATATTGATTGCATTAGTTGAATGCATTGTTGATAGCATTGAGGAAAGTATGAAATTTGACTGCATATATATTCGTATTTGAATGCATGCACATGACTTGTTACAATATATGCAATCATAATGAATGCATTGAAGATTCGGTGTTATGTGCGTAGTTGTTTGAGTAGCATTTTTTCCTTAAAATTTTCATAAGCTTCTCATTAACTTATTATTATTTTTACGTAAAGTAGTTTGTTCTAATAGCTTATAGGCTTTGAAAATAATGTCAAATTCTACATCGAACTTGAAAACAGTTTTTAATAAATGATTTTAGGCATGTACAATTAGTAGGACCATAAGCAGATAAGAGATTATAAGAACTATAGGCACATACGTATTATTTCCTTACTGATAAATAATGAACAGATCAGTTAATGTATTTTTGAGCTTATAAATAGAATGTATATATAAAATAATAATTGGATTTATCAAGTGCATCACTAACAGTGCTTAAATAGTTATGAACTTTGAATGCTTACATATCGATATTTGATTGCATGCAATTAACTGCTTATCATATACGCAATCAGTTTCTCAGAAAAAATGTTGTAACATATTTGCAATAAATAACAAATCAGTAACTATATAGTTGAGCTTCGTAATAAAATATATTGATAAAATAATAAAACATATGTATACAATTATAATAAATACATTATTAAGTGCATTACTGACAGAATTAAAAATGTTTTGAACATTGATTCCTTACATAATGATATTTGATTGCATCCAATCAACTGTGTTTGATATATGCAATCGCCAGCTCAGAAAAAGAGTTGTGACTTAAAAAAATGTTGTGACTTGTATGCAGTCAGTTAAGTGATACTTTTTTCATCAAGTTATGCCAAGGTTTTTACTTACTCATCATTTTCATAAAAAAAAAAAAAAAAAAAAAAAAAAATACTAGTAATCATCTGACAAAAATATTATACAAATATTTGGAAATACGACTCCATATCAGCTGATTACTACTTAGTAAATGACGTAAGGATGATTCTTATTAAATTTTATGCTAAATTCTTGAAGGAGTGGCTTATAATTGAATTTAAAAAATTTATTTCATAATGCAAACTACAATTTTTATGGTATGTGACTTTTATTAAAAAAAAAGAAAGTTGACACATACGACCTTATATAAAAGCAAGAATTTGACGTATGGTAAAATAATTTTAAAAAAAATTCATTAATGATTAGAGTTAAAGTTTTGAACTTAAAAGTGCACTTAAAAAAATTTTTATTTAGTTAGGTATCAATAGAACCAAATAATTTGATGAATATAAGTCTGATATCGAAATTTCTTGTTATTCTTACTATTGTTAGTTAAGTTTTATGAAAAAAAAAATTTCGAATTTTTATTCTTTAAATAATTATTGAAAAAAAAAAAAAAAAATACGGTGACCTCGTACACGTGAGCCAAACCCCTTAGCCACTCAGCTATGAGCGAAGTCTTGAGGGTATGTACCTTTTACTACTCTTATACTATAGCTTAAATCTTATTATCAATTAAAATATGTATTTTCTATTGATTCTTAAAAAATTTATGTCATTTCAAAACATTTCAAAGTCAAAATTTCCTAACTTTTACGTATGGGCTAAGATATTACAGACTTTGATATTATAAGCCCCAGACTTCTAACGTTAATATCTGTAAGTGTAGTAAAAATAACATGCTCAATTATGGCTATACATATGTATCTGAATAATTCAACTTCGTGTTTTTCGACATCAGAAGCTTGGGACTCCTAACGCTTGATAAATACTTGACATCTCACGCTCAAAAATTGGTAATATCTTTCTTCAATGCATTTGTGCTTTAATATATAAGAAATAACTAGCATCATTTGTGTGAGACATAAATAACTTTTATGATCTTCATTTTCCTACGTAGGCTATATAATTTTTACATTATTTATGTACTCCTATACAGATGCACAGTCCTTTTTTTATTTACGGAACCAATTTTAGGAAGTCCTTATTTTTTTATTAGAAAGATAGATTTACTTTCTCTGCCGAAACGTCATAAATCGTAGGACATTGCCCACATTCATACAAAATCTCAGGTAGATAATCGTACTTACGCAAATAAATTGTAGGTCAAGGAAATAATTAGTGGTATAAGCAGACTAATACGCTGATACATGAGGCATTGGTACACTTGCTAATGGACGTAAGAGATCGATAGCTCTTGCTGTGTAAGTAAAGAGCTGCTCTGTACTAGTTTGTCCACGTCCGTTTCTGGTACTTATACTCTGCTACAGAAACTCTAATATTTACGTGTAAACACATACTACCTTATCGATCGCTAACTATCAACTAAGTGATTAACCACCTGTATCAGCTCCCTCGCAAGTATCCGGATATCATGTCAGTTTGTAAATAAGGAAACTAAAAATTTACTCTAAATAGCTGTTTAAGGTAAAGAACTATTTTAAATATCTTACTAATAAGTCCACCAACAGCATCACGATGACGCACGCAGGACCGATTGATAGTTTATTGTCTCACCCCTACACATCTACCACTAAGTAAGTGCGTAATATTTAGTAACACTACACTGAAAAAAATTTGGTCAGTCAGAGTTACCACACTTTTAAAGTTCACTTTTACTCTTACACATAGCTCACTTGTGGTGCCACGGGTGATGTACAGCAGATACCACACAGTCAGTTGTATCAAAGTTGAACCACTCTAGTCCTAAATCTCGACCATGAGTGGCTGGCACACCTTTTCACTAAAACGTCGTTCAACAGCAGTGGTGCAGTAAGCTGTCTACTGGGTCATGCACTCGTGGAGTGTTGTATTTATTATAGAGTGGCATTAACCGTCAATGAATGTATTATTCACAAGTCAATGTACATGTAGTGTTCTGATCTTTGTGCTATTGTTTTATATAAAACTAGGCAATACAGAATGGATAAAGCGTGTTAAGTACAAATGCATATATTTATATTTAATAACCTCAATTTTAAAGATCATTTAACATACTTTTATCTAATAAAAATTATTTTAATTAGTAATATTTAATAGTGGTTATTTATTATGATTTAACATTAAATTATATACAACAATATAAGTTTAAGCCATTATAATCGCATTTTGGTGGAATGGACAATATTAAATACCCCTGAAATCAACGCTGTTACTTTTTTGAAAATGCTTAGAAACGTACTTAAAGTACAAAATTTATTTTTTACATTTTGTCTTAAGCGAATACATCAGAAATAATTAAAACCTTTTATGAAGAGATGTAATGATTAAAAAAAAAAAAACTACCAGATATTTACAAGCGGTAAACGAATTGTTTTTTTTCCATATATTTATTAAAAAAATCTTAAATTTTTTTATTTGAATCGACATATACATATCACACGTATAAATTATAGATATAATGTATAATTTGTTAAGGTATTAGTAGATGGCATTAGTAGATGGCAGTGAGAACCGTTCACTGTAAGAGTTAATACACTACGCATATTTTAAGGCTGATGCGATCTATCACTCGTGGGAGAGATTCCGGATCACGGTAGTTTCAGATCCGTAAACCTAAACTATGGCCTTTGCAGCTAGCCATCATTGGTGCTAAGTATAATTCACACATTAATAGAGCACGTTCCCTTCCATTTATGGTTGATGCTCTGTCAGACAAAATTCTTGTCAGTGTAATAGTAAGAGGCTTATTCCATTTTTCTTAACTCTTTATCGTTTCCAAAGGTTACTTATAGGTTTTAACTATATTTTAACAACACGTATCTCCTTGGTTTGGTGATATAATGTTTTAAAATAATAAGTATGAAGATTATTAGAACGAAGAAAAATTAGAAAAAAATATCATCTTTTTCATTTTTGTTTCAAGAAAATTTCGTACATTTTTTAAAAATGAAATAGGTGGTATTAACTTTGAAGTATAAAACTTACTTAAAATCTACCAAATAGTTGAATGGCAGCACGCTGTCGTATCTTTACTAAAAGTTAACTCAGCATAGTAACAGTACTTAGTATTAAATAAATGTTTTTATTATCTTTATTTAAACTAATCATTTAAAAATTGCAAATAAACAACTGTTCTGTTGGACCCTAGCGAAGAATATGGAGGAGGCAGAGCAAGACTTGGGTGCAATACGTATGTGTGTGAGTGAGCGAAGAAAAAGAAAGAGGAGCAGTGTGGCGAAGAAGAGGCGACCGCGCCGCTGACCAAAGATTATCTCGTCTTGGGTCGTTCCCCGGATAACCAACCGCTCATCGTTAGACGGGAACATGTGGGTAAGCGCGTTGGGGACGCGACGACCAAGAAAGAAGCCGTTGTGGATACCCGTGCCCTTCAAAGCTGTTTTCCCTTGCTTTTATTTGTAGCCACAAATTCTCTAACTGCACCAGGTGGGATGGTGGGACTACCACACAACTCTGAAGAGTTGGTGCAGATTGTGCTCTGGCTAGACATGTCTCCTGGTATTGTGGCAGAGACGGCATCGGTTGGAATTATTATTTTTTTTTTTATCGCACTCGTCGAGATGCAGGGTAAATGGAACCCTAGGTCCCTTCCCCCTTAGAGAAGAGTGTCGTCCGTAACCGGGATACATAGCTGCAAGACTATCATCAGCACTTTCTATACAGCTCGTTGAACTGCCGAAGCTCGACTACGTCACTGTCGAGACGCTCCAGCCTATTATAACCACACTTATTCAATTATGTTGCAGGTAGCTTCGATTTTATGTTGACGCCACTTAGCGTATTTTACTGAACTAAAGTGAGAAGCTGGCGTATTATTGCAAAACTTTGAGCTCATTTATTGCTATTTTTATTAAATTTTTTCAAATAAAAACTATATTAAAACCATCTAGGATCTATCATGAATCAGTGTGCAAAATTTCAGCAAAATCAGTTCAGTAGTTGTCGTGGTTAGTGTACTATTTACTTTAGAAATAAGAAATAATTTAAACTAATATCTTAAAATGTGTGGAAAATGATTGAAAATACTGTTGGGCCAGAGCAAAAAGTTCAAAAATTAATTCATCACACACCACCATCTTGCAACTTTTGCTGACATTGAGAATTAACTAAGTACACCGTTTGGTAAATATCCATAATTATAACAGCTCATGATTCTAAATAAAGTCTATGTAATGATAACTTAGTGGACATAAAAGTTTTGTTTATGTGTAATAAACAAAGTTTAACAAAATTCCCATGTAATACAGTCTTTTTTAATTCTAGGCCTCCGCATTGAAACTGCATCTAATTGTAGTAATTTGCTGTCTTTGTCTTAAGTTGTCGTGCATAGTTAACTGATTTCTTAACTGTTAGAAAAAATATCCGTAAACAAAAACATTGTGGTCTGTCATTTTTAATACAATTTTCAGACAGTACTGGTTTTTAATTAAAATAAAATCGCCTTTATGCTAAGAATTATTTATTAAAATTTATCAAATACAGCAAGAACTATGGGAAAAAAAATAGATAATGTAAGGCAATTGACAGATTATTTATTTATTAGGTTTGACCCCCAACTTGCAATCTTCGTATGTATAGTCACTTAGTGAATAACGCCATCTCGCAACTTTCGATCCTTGAGAGACTCTTTTGAGTTAGAAATAATTAATAAAGAAAGATTGTACGATTTGCTGATAAAATTGAAAATCATTTAAAATGATATATGAAAATGATAACAAAATTATTTGGAATACTGTAGGGCCAGACGGAAGAGAAAAATAATTTATAAAACGCTGACCGCCATCTTGCAACCTTTGGTTAATTTAATGATTGACTGGGTACGCAATTTAGTAATCACACTGAAAAAACTATGGCAGCTAGAGGCTACCACTATTCAAGTGGAGTCATCTAACACTCACGCGGTAGTGCGCTAACTGTACTACGTATGGCTAGTTGCGTATACCACAGAGCACGCACCCGATAATCCGACCACCCGTGGCAGGAAATCAGCCCCACAAGTAATCAGGCATAGCGACTATAGAGTGTTGCTTGCAGCGAACTCCACGTGGGATGTGAAAATCTCTATATATTATATCTATATAACTGATGCAGGAGCTATATATACAGGAGCTCGTAGGTGCTCGAATGTCTTCGCTATATACTTTCGAGCGTACGATATGCTATGCAGCGATACTATATATATCTTCCTATATGATATAGTCGTAAGAGTGAGAGCAGGGTTTTGCTCCTCCCCGGCTCCCCCTCAGCTCCCCCCCAAATAAGGTAGTTATTCTTTCATGTTCTTGCATTTTTCGAGTGATCCTACTTTTTGGCCAGCTCCCCCCCGCTACCCCCCAGCTCCCCTCCCTACTCCCCTCCAACTTCCCCATACATAATGTAAATATATTCGTAAAGCTTTATATAATTACTGTTACAAGTGATATGATTTTCACATATAATTTTATTTGACCATAACAAAAAACTTTGTTACAATTATCTTACTTATGATGTTTATTTTGATTACATACTCTGAAATGTCTTTTTAGGTGCTCTGCTCTTACATAACCGTTTCCACAATTTTGACAAATATTTTTTCCAACGTTTTTTTCATGACTTTTTAAATGTCTTTGTAAGTGATGATTTCTTTTGAAACTTTTTCACATTTAATACACTTAAAATTTTTTTCAATGTTTTGGCATTCCTTTGTGTGACGCAAATAGTTTTACTTGTCTAATATTATAATGCCACACAGATCACATACAAAAAAATTTTTCTTTGTAAATTTTTTCGTGTGATAATAGACACTCATGATTTGAAAATTTTGAGTTACATGTGTCACACTGATAAAATTTTGCTTCCATAATGTTGTATCTAAAAACATATAACAAAAAACAGATTGTTTATGATTACATAAATCTGGATACTCGACGGTACTGAAATTTGCTTTTTTGATGAAAGAGAAAATTTGCAAGAAAGTATAAAAATAGTAATAAACTATAGAATAGTTTTTTTGTTACTCTAAAATTTCATTCCGAACAATATTTTTAATTTCAAATTTGTTTTCTGATTCAATTTAGATAAAAATTTTCTTTTGGTTTCTACATCTAGACAATGCAACATATAATTGCCCATGAAAAAATAATGGTTTTCTAAGGTATAATCCTAAAGCATCAAAACTTTGACCTTGAGATTTAATGATAGTCATAGAAAAAGCTAAGGTAAATGGAAATTGTTTTCTGTACAATATAAACGGTAGCGAAGAAGAATTGTTTGTTTGTAGTGTTATTCTCGGAATAAAGACTTAATTTCCTTTTTTTCACCTGTGATTATTTCAGCTTCGATGTTGTATTTAAATAATTTTGTAATTCATAATCTTGTACCATTGCGAAGTCCTTCAGATATGTTTAAGTTTAGTTTTAACATAACAATAGCGTTAATTTTTAAATTCAATTTATGTGGAGGAAGACCTTCTTTGATATTATTTAAATATTCTGTAGGGAAATGAATATAAATATTATCGTCTGATTTATCTACTCCTTTGTGAGTTGCTTTATCAATATTATGGTACGTGACTAATGTTCCTACCATATTATTTAAAATTTTTTTGTTCAAAACATGAGTGTATTCATTGTAAGATGTTAATATAGCTTTACTTATAAAAAAATCATCATTATTAAAAATTTTAGAACATACATCATTTGTTTTCCATGTCTAAGGAATTAGAAAAGTTTTAATTTTGCCTTTTCCTATATCCAGTAGCAATGAAGAGAATTTTTTATCAACTGAACGTTGATTATTTTTGAAATAAAAATTATTAAATAAAGGCCAAAAATTGAAAAATTTTATGGTTTCTTGAACAATAGTAATTTTGCTTTCGTTTTTTACTAATAGGAGAATTTGACGAAAGTCTCCACCAAAAATTATTGTTTTATTTCCAAAAGGTTTATTACTACTAGATAAATCTTTTAAAGTCCTACGATTTCTAACGCTTTTTTTGGTATCATTGAAGCTTCATCCCAAATAATTACTGTTACATTACGTAATTTTTGTTTATCTGGCTCAAATTGGAAGAATGCACTTTCTATAGTGCTTAAGTCTAAAGGAAGTCTGAAAGTTCTGTGAGTTGTCATTCCCTTTGGGAGCAGAATAGTAGCAATACCTTTGGGCTAAAATTTTTGTTATAAAAATTTAAAAGAAAAAAAACAATCAACTAACGATACGGTTAAAACAAAAACAATTTGTGATTCTAACAATATTGTTATTTTGTAATTTTTGACGATATTTAAAATTTTTTAATACGTTGTCGTTTTAAATATATAAAAATTAGGCATTAGTCAGGGAAAATAACAAGTGATTGTTAAAAATTTATGTAATTAATTATGATTAGTATACATTTATTACATACATAAATTTTAAGTAACAATTAATATAATTCGGGTTTTTTTCCATACTTCGTAAATCTAATTTGCAATTATGGGGGTTGGTGCACAGAGTGCGCAGGGGATATACATAGTTGTAAGAGCTTAGAAATATCTATTGACATATACAGGATAGACAGCTCATTTAAAAAAGGGAGCTATATATATATATATATATACTAGTAGGGCTTACGCCTTACTGCGCGCACTACGTGCCAACCCTCCAACTTCCGAATATTTTATAAGAAATACATTTTTACAATTTGTGTGTATCTATTCTTATTTATTCTCGACTTTTTCAGTTACACAGTAAAGTAAGTGTTGGAAAATGATATATGTTGGAATACGATAAATTTGAAGTCACCACGTCAAATTTTTAGTGGGAATTTGTGATTCCTGATACGTCAAGTTATCTTGAAACATTTACGTTATTACCTGAAATAAAAAAACACGTTAATTTTTAATAAAATCCAATATTCTATTCATGTTAATTAATGATATAAAACATACATTAAAATAGGAAAATCAAACGAATTAAATGAAGAAACAGTAGATGAAATTAGTAGTTATGTAGATGCTAGATATGAAAGTCCAATGAAAGCAGCTTGGAGACTTCAAGAATATCTAATTTGTGGTGTAAGTCATACAGTTGTTAATCTAGCTGTTCATCTTGAAAATAAACAAAAACTCATATTTAGAGAAAATAATATCAAAAATGTAATAAAAAATTATCAGACACCCCTTACAGCTTAGTTTAAATTAAATAAAGTAGATGATTTTGCAAAATCACTAAAATATGTTAACATTCCAGAACATTACATTTTTGACAATAACCTTAAGATTTGGAAAAAAAGGAAAGTCCCACTAAAAAATATTGCTATAGGTAGATTAAACATAGTATCTCCAAAAGATTATGAAGGCTTTTTTTTAAAACTTATTTTAAATAAATTACATGGGGCTACATCGTTTAAAGACGTTAAAAAACATAAACGAATAACATATAAAACTTTCAAGGAGACTGCAATTGCAATGAATTTGATAAAACATGATTCTGAAATCAACAATAGTTTTAAAGAAGCCATTACAATTATGTTTCCATTATAGTTAAGACAATTTTTTGCTTGGTTTTTGATTTCAGAAAACATTTAAGGAGATAAAATAAGGAATGAATATAAAACATATTTTACGAAAGACTTAGATAATGATAATAATAATTGTGCTCTTCTACATATAAATCAAATTTTGGTTTTGGAAGGTAAATTACGTGAGTGTTTTAGTTTACCGACACCAACCATTAGCAACTGTATAAATAATTGCAATATTAAGGAAATATCTTTCAGTAAAAAAATGTTCAATGTAATGTACACAAATTTAAATGAAGATCAAAGAAAATTTTTTTAAACTATTTGTGAACAAGATGAAAGAGTATATTTCATAGATGGTCCTGGTGGATCCGAAGAAACCTACTTATATAAGACACTCATTTATTACTTTATTTCTAGAGGTAAAAATATTTTGTCAATGGCTTGGACAGGAATGGCATATTTATTACTACCAAAAGGTATGACCGTATAACCAGTCATAGAACTTTTCGTTTACCTCTAGACTAAAATAATATTGAAAGTGTATTTTTAGAATTTAAAACCGAAAAAAAAAAATTAAGAGAAGTTGATTTAATAATATGGGACGAGGCTTCTGTGATTTTGAAAAAAGCTCTAGAAATTGTTGATAGAACGTTGAGAGACTTGTGTAATACAAAACTTTGCTTTCGCGATAAATTAAAAGTATTAGGAGGAGATTTTCGACAAATCCTTCCAGTTATAAAAAACGGTAATAGATCTATAATAATAGAAGAAACTATTAAATCATCATTTTTATGGAACTTCTTCAAAATTTCAAGATTAAAAAATAATATCCGTTCTAGTAATAACGAATTTTCAAAATTATTGTTAAGAATTGGAGAAGGGGACATAGAAGCACTTAACATTCCTAAATCCTGGATAACAGATGATGTCTGTACCAAAATATTTGGTAATTACAGCAACTGTTTTAACAATAACGTGATACTTACTACACATAATGAATATACTATTTTTTTAAACAATAAGATTTTAAGTAAATTACATGGGGAAACTAAAACTTATTACAGCATCGATAGGGCAACATATTAAGGTGTTGATAAATCAGATGATAATGTTTATATAAGTTTTCCCGTAGAAATGTTAAACAACATTTGTAAAGGCTTGCCACCTCATGAACTTAAATTAAAAATAGGTACAATAGTAATGTTAATTCAAAATTTGAGTATATCAGATGGATTATGTAACGGTACACGATTGCGAATTACTAAATTACTGAATTATAACGTAGAAGGCGAAATAGTAACGGGAGAAAAAATTGGTAACAAAATTTTCATTCCAAGAATTACATTAAATACTGGAAATACTTTATCATTACCTTTTATTTTATATAGAAAACAATTCCCATTAGTTGTAGGATTTGCTATGACTATAAATAAGTCTCAAGGTCAAAGTTTTGATAATGTGGGATTATACTTAAAAAAACCTTTATTTTCTCATGGTCAATTATACGTGGCTTTATCAAGATGCAAAAATAAAAATGGAATTTTTGTTCAAGTCGATAGAGAAAACAGTTTAGAGATTGAAAATGTAGTTTGGATAGAAATTTTAGAATATAATAATGTATCTAATATTTATAACATGATTTAATTATTATTTTTGTATGTAAAGGTAAAATTTATTAATAATAATACACATCATAAATGTATATCGTGTTCATCTATTGTACCAATTTCAGCATTAATTTAAAACAAAATAGAAATGGACGTAAGTCTTCGTGGTTTCATCAGGCTTTATAAGATGACTCATAAAGTGATGCGAAACTTTCATTGTTCATATTAATGATTGTCTAAATTTAACTCAAGTTTATGTACGTAAAAAGAAGAATTGTGCAATAAAGGACTATATAAGTAATGATGATATAATAATTATGCGCACCAATATATGTGTATTTATGATTTGGTTTCAAAATATTGTTAACTCCATATAAATTGGTTTTTAAACGTACTTAGTTGTATAAATAATGATGTTTCGCGCAACAACCTCCTAAGAATCAATTTATGACTTTAAATTTCTTCTTGACGATGAAATAAATCATGGCAATAAGACAGTTTTGTCCAAAGATAGGTAAAGACGGTATGGTCACGGTCAGGTTGTAAAAAAGTGGTGTGGGGAGGCGGTAGGGGCCATGAAAAAATTCGTGGGGGTCAGTGGGAGGGCTATAGGGGGTAGGTGGGGGAATGTGAGATGTTTTGAGAAAAAATACTATACAATATTTACATGTGATTTGGTAGGAATATATGGTAATAGACTTTAACACATTGACAGGGCTGGCAAAATGCAACGTTACAAAATGCTAACAAAAAAAGTCAGCCCACCTAAATTTTTATGCTTACAAAGAAACCAAGGGATCAAGTAAATCGAAATACAATTGATTGTATTTTAGTTTAGCTGGTTATAGTATTGTGCAGTAATCTGTAACTGTTTGATTAAATGTTCAAACATACATTGTTATTATCCCTTTAAGCCATACGTAGTTGAGCCCCCTGGCTTGAATAAAGACTTATACCATACTTCTATACTATTCATATAATATTTTGTGGGGGGCCATGAAAAATTGTGTGGGGGGTCGGTGGGGGGCTGTGGGGGGTTTTGAGAAAAACTACGATATGTCAAAATAAGCAAGAAAATAACAGATTTTTACCTTATTTTGTGGGGGGCTGTGGGGGGCAAATGGGGGGCGGTGGGGGGTTTGTGTGGAATGCCCCACTGAGTTAACTATATAATATAGAAAGATATATATAGTTAGTCGGTGCGACTGATCACTTGTGAGGCTGATTTTCCGCCACGGGTGGTCAGATTGTCAAGTGTTTGTACTGTGGTGGGAGTATACTACTATACATAATGATTCTGCGCACCATCGTGGTCGCAACTTTCGACAATGAATCGGTGAGTGGCGCAGATACTTACAAGCTGTGTTGCTTGCGAGTTACACTCAGGATATTTGTAGACGACATTCTTGTGAGAGTTATATCCTCTTATTTATGGTAGCATCGAGGAGCCATAGTTTTTTCAGTGCATATGTGATTAAAATTGCTCATGATTCTAAACAGCGTCTATGTTAAAATAAAATTACGAGAATGAAAATAGTATACATATGTTATTATTAGAGTTTAATTCAATTCAAATTTTATTTAGCCTCGTTTACTGGTAAGCTTTTGTATTCAAACTACACCTAAAAAGAAGTATTTGCTGTATTTGTCCCAAGTATAAGTGCTTAATTTACTGTAATAATAACTGCTAAAAGACACATTGTAAATCAAATACGATGTATGTTATCATTCTAAATACAATTTTTAGACTTTATCGCTTTTTGATTAAAATAATAATGCCTTTTATACTAAGATAATTTAATAAAAAATTTTTTAATAAAACAGAAACTATTAAATAAAAATTAATATTGTAAGTCAATGGACAGATTACTGATCTATTAGTTTCAACCGCAAATATGCAACCTTCGCAAAAATAGTCTTTCAGCGTATAACGCCATCTTAAAACCTTTGATACTTGAGAGACTTCTTTAATTTGGAAACAATTGATAATGAAAGATTATACAATTTGTTTAACAAATTAAAAATAATTCTAAATGATATATAAAAATGTGATAACAAAATGATTTAGAATACTGTACAGCCAGAGCAAACAGGTCAATAATTTAGTAATAGTACACCGCCATCTTGCAACCTTTGCTTACATTGAAGTTTTTCTAAGCACAACGTTTAGTTGTATCTATAATTATGATTGGTCATAATTCTAATTAAAGTCTTTGTTAAAATAAAACTACGGGAATAAAAATTGTATACATGTGTTATTATAGTTTAATAAAATTTAAATGCTATATAGCTATTTTTACTTGTAATTCTCCGTATCTAAGCTACAACTAATAATTAAAACTTGCTGTATTTATCTACAGCTTAAGCGATTAATTTACTAATCTACTAAGTGCTCAAAGATACATCTTACAACGAAGACCTTATATGTTATCATTTTCAATATAATTTTTAAACTGTATTGCTTTTTAATTTAAATGAAAATGCTTTCGTTATTGAGATGAGTTTATTCAAATTTATCAAATGTACTAAAAACTTCAAAAAAACAGTTGAATAATGTTAGTCATTTGACAAACAAAAGATGCGTTTAATTTTAACCGCCAACTCGCAATTTTCGTTGAAATAGTGGCTAAGCCAAAAATGACATCTCACAACCTTTGATTCTTGAGAGGTACAAATAGTTCAGAATGACTTAATAGTGAAATTCTACACGATTTTCTTTATAAATGAAAAATGATTAAACTGATACATAAAAATGTTATTTATATATTGAAATATTAAAATGACTTAATATACGGCTGGTCCAAAGCATAAAACACAATAAGTTATTAATAGCACACCACCATCTCACGAACTTTGCTTACATTAAAGATTGACTAAGTATAACGTTTATGGAAACAAATGGAGAAAAATTTATAGAAAATAGTTAAATAAAACAAAATCTACAGAATATAAAGTAAAGTTGTAAGCCAATTTGCAGATTCTTCATGTGTTTAGTTTAACCTTAAGGAGGTTCGGGAATAATAATAAAATGCAGAGATCACAATAATATTTAATTTTTCACATAGTCAAGAATACGTGGAACATACATTAATTTTTTCAATATTTGTTATAGGTCATTTTAAAAAGAATTATTCAAATGAAAATCATGTGAGTAACATGGGCCCTTGTGGGATGTAATCTCAATTTTGACATTGACAAGGACAAAAATGTTTAAAAAATGCAAAGATATTGAAAAAAAACCTGCCAACGTATTAATTATTGTTTAATGATTCAGTGAGAGAAATTTGGAGGCATGTTATAGTGCATTTTAAACAATGCCAACGTCAAACGTAAGTAAAATATTGAGTTTGTCGGGTGCAAGAAGGGGTGTGCGGTAAAGGGGGCCAAGTCGCGTGGGCAGGGGGGACTCTCCCTTCCACTCTCCTGTGAATGATACTCCCGAACCTTCTTAAACTTTCAACCTTCGTAAGAATAGTCATGTAGCGAAAAACGCTAATTTGCCACTTTTGATCCTTGAAAAATACTTTTGATTTAGAGAAAAAATCTAAAGAATACTATACGAATTGCTTAAAAATTTAAACATTGGTTGAACTGATACATAAAAATGTGATAACAAAATGATTTAGAATACGGTAGAGCCAGAGCAAACAGGACAACAATTTATTAATCGCATACTGCCATCTTGCGACCTTTGCTGACAATGAAGATTGACTAAGTACACTGTTAAGTAATATTTATGATTGTAATTGGTCATTATTTCTATCAAAATCTATGTGAAAAAAAGCTGTTATTTTCTAATCTGACAGACTTCAAGTTTAATAAATGTGTTATAATCGAAGATTAAGTAAATTAAAACGTTATTCGAACTTGTTAACTCGAAAGCCTACGAAATTAAACTACAACTTGTAAAAGGAATTACCAGTGTGTTAAATTAATTAATCTTATTGTTGAATGGACGTGAAGAAATGTGTATTTATTCTTGAGGGAAGCGTGGTTAGGTTGCATAAATAATCACTCGCTGTTTATGAACTATTGTTTTGCTTTAATTAATATAGAATACATATGAAAAGGTTTACAATAGTTTTATAATAGATCCCTACGTGAATGCATTTAACGGCAACAATACAATTGGTACAAAACAAAGGCACGTCTTGCCTGCCTGGGTTACACTTTGAGATACTAGAACTAATTCGCGGAAACAAGGGCGCGATTTATAAAGAAAGAGCGAGCGAGAGTGCCGATCGTGCATCTGAATAGCTGGATACACTCTCAGTGGCAGGCTCTCGTGATGACTCACCGACTGACAGAGATGTTAATAAACTCTACAGACCTGTGTTTGGGTACGATCACAACTGTTCCCTTCGCGCACCGATCTCTCGGTCAGCCTCAGCGTAACGCGAAAGAAGGCTTGGTGAAGGTTAAGGGCTCTGGCTCAGTACACCGACGTCTCGGTCTGCCGCAGCGTAGCACGGAGTTCGAGTTACCGTGGTGATGGTCGAGGTTCTGGTTCCTCCTCGTCCGATAGTCTCGGTCAGCCTCAGCGTACCACGGAGGATCACACCGACGTTGAACGCCTGGTCTCTGCCTGTGGCTCAAGGTACCGCGAAGCCGTGCTTCAGCTCTCCCGCCCGCCGTTCCCGCACCTCTCCGTGTGTCACGACAGACTTTTCAAAGCCCTTTGGGAACTCACGTGAAAACTTGTATTGGTTTTAGGTTAGGCACCGAAAAAAAGGGACAACTTAGTGTGATCCGGGCACCAACTGCCATCCACTTAAGCTCTGTTCTCCTGTCCGCGCGCGTTCGTCTCTCAAACTCGAATGCGTCCAACGTCGAGGCCCCTGCGCTCGCTCTCTCGCCTCTTCCTCCCTTTTCTCCCGCTAGTATGTGCGCAAGCCACCCGATGGCGCTACTCTCTGCGCAACGCGATGCGCACCTCAAGATTCAATCGTCGTCGTGCTTAAGACTCCCGAACACAATGTTTGTTTTCAATCTTAGCGCGTAAATTACTAATTTTTTAACTGATAAAAGAGACATCCTTAAACGAATACAAAAAATTTTTATCACTTTTAATATAATTTTAAGACGGTATTACTTTCTTATTAAAATAATAATGCTTTTCTTACTGAAGTTAATTTATTAAAACTTCTTAAAAAAAAACAAAATCATTAAAAAAAAAGAAAAATATTGTAAGACAATTATAGGATAATTGGTTTATTTAGTCTAAACCGCTAACTCGCAACCTTCGAATAAATAATATTTGGCCAAAAGCGTCTTCTTGAAACGTTTTATCATCAAGAAATAATTTTTATTTAGAAAAAAATTTAAAGTTTCATTCCGTACGGTTTTACTTAAAAATAAAGAATGATTAAAACTAATATCACTAAATGTGTTAAAA